>NC_053430.1:4241356-4374631 GCF_007990345.1 Gossypium hirsutum | reverse complement strand
TCAATCAATTCTAGGACTATCCTTCGGTAACTAATTCAATTTGGGTCTCTTGTTTCCCATTCGCCTTTGAGCTGATAAATTACCAATGCCGAATCCCTATATACCTCAAGTACCTTGATTTTGCGTTCCATAGCCGCGCGGATTCCCATGATACATGCTTCATATTCTGCCATGTTATTTGTGCAATCAAAATCTAGTTTACTGGTGAAAGGATAATGATCACGTTTGGATACCAGATGCCTCAATCTCGTTGCCCATGCATTTGAGGCTCCGTCAAATTTAATTTCCAAGTATTGCCTTCTTGTGTGCCCGCTTCAGTAGTTGCCACATACATCAGATCCTCATTTGGGAAGTCAAAGTTCAAAGGCTCATAATCGTCCAGGCTCTACTTGCTAGAAAATCTGCTATCGCGCTCCCTTTTACAGCCTTTTGATTCACATAGGTTATGTCGAATTCAGATAGTAGAATTTGCCATCGGCCATCCTTCCGTTTAGAGCAGTTGACTCCATCATGTATTTCAGAGGGTCTAACTTTGAGATTAACCAAGTCGTATGGTCAACATGTATTGTCTCAATCTCCTAGTAGTCCAAACCAATGCGCAACATAATTTTTCAATGGCGAATATCTCGTTTCCCATCAGTGAACTTCTTACTGAGATAATAGATCGCTCTTTCTTTTCGTCCTGACTCATCATGTTGGCCGAGCACGCACCCCATGGAATTCTCAAATACTGCCAAGTATAGTATCAGTGGTTTGTCAGGCTAGGTGGCATCAGTACTGGGGCATTGGACAAGTATGTTTAACTCTTTCGAAAGTTTCCTGGCACTCCTCATCCCATACACCTGGATTGTGTTTCCTAAGAAGGCAAATATGGGGTCATATTTCTCAGTTAATTTGAAATGAATCGAGCGATGTAATTCAGTCTTCCTAGAAACCCCGAATTCTTTTTGAGTACTTGGGAGGTAATTCTTGTATGCCTTAACTTTGTCTGGGTCAATTTCAATTCCCTTTTCGCTGACTAAGAATCCTAGCAGTTTTCCTGATCTAGCCCCGAAAGTACACTTGGCTGGGTTAAGTTTTAGCTGGAACTTCCTCAACCTCAGAAACAGTCTTCTCAGAACTTGCACGTGTTCTTTTTCAGTTCTGGATTTTGCGATCATGTCATCGACATAAACTTCTATCTCTTTATGCATCATATCATGGAATAATGCTACCATGGCTCTCTGAACGTTGTCCCGCATTTTTCAATCAAAAGGCATCACTTTATAACAAAACGTCCACATCGTTATGAATGTGGTCTTTTCCTGTTTCAGAAAGCATCTTAATTTGGTTGTACCGGAGAAACATCCATGAAAGAGAACAGTGAGTATCCGCGTGTTGTCTACCAAGTATCGATATGAGGCAGTGGGAAATTATCTTTTGGGCTGGCTTTGTTCAAGTCTCTATAGTCCACACACATTCGCACCTTCCCATCTTTCTTAGGAACAGGACTATATTGGCTACCCATTCTGAGTACTTGACACCTGTAAGAAACCAGCGTCGAATTGCTTCTTGACTTCTTCCTTTATTTTTAGCAAGACATCAGGCTCATCCTTCGAAGCTTTTGTTGGACTGGTTTGCATTCTTCCTTTATAGGCAATCGGTGCACCACGATGTCAGTACTTAAACCTGGCATATCTTGGTAGACCATGCGAAGACATCTTTAAACTCTTGAAGCAACTCAACAAGGTCTCGCCTTGTTTCCTTGCAATGCAAGCGCCAACTTTTACCTCTCTGCCCTCTTCTAAGATCACACTTCTACTGACTCCTTATAGGGTAGAATTTGTTTTTCTTCTTCTCCATCATTCTTAACAAATCCGGAGATAAACGCTGTCTTGGTCACCTTCAAAATCTTGAGGATTATCTATACTCATGTCTTGCTCAAATAGAGACTCTGAATTAGTAACAGAGTCGCTCATCTCGTTGATATCTGAAGACCTGTTATTGGAACAAATGGAGGCCCAAATAAAAGAATCTAAGAATACTTGTATGCATACTATGATTATAAAGGGAATGAAAAGAATGAAAGAATATTTGCTCAAGATGAAACTGAATGATAAGTTTTCACTGAAATTAGATTTTGGACATGTGCCTTTTACAAAAGATTCTTATCACCCCCAGGCTTAGGGCAACAAGTGTTCTGAATATTACTCTGAATTAGTTCTAAATGTTACAGGGATCTCTTCTGCAGTCCAGTTATTCAAAACACTTCCAGGTTCGTAAGGACGAATGCCCGATAAATTCCTTTCCACCCTTTCCTCCGCGGATATGGCATTGATGTCCAACCTCTCAATCCTTCCTTCTGTAACCTCCTCCTTCTCTTCAGGGTGGACAATTCCCTTGAAACAAAAGTCTTAGATATATGGGGAAAGGTCATCGGTCCCACTTGACTTCTATCCCGCCCAAATGTGCTCTTCTCTTTTCCTGCTTTTTCTCCATCTCTTTCCTCCTTTCCCTCGCATTAGGTTTATATCCCAAACCATAACGGTCCTGTTTGTTAATTAGGATCGGTACTCCGACCCTTCCCTGGAGGTATTTTCCCAATCCTCTTCCAGGCAATGCTCCCTTTCCCATCGTTAGCTGTAAGCTCATTGACGTAGCTTTGGATATCTTAGGCTCTGGATTTTGCTCATCTCGATGACAAATGTGGCATTTACGAATTCCAATGATCGGAATGAACATTCTATCGCTTCACTATCGGCCTCTATGTATGGCATATCATCGGTGACTGATGCAATGATGTCTTCTTCTGCATCTATAGTCACTAATCGACCCTCCATCACCAATTTTAACTTTTGGTGAAGTGACGATGGTACAGCTCCTGCAGAATGGATCCAAGGCCTCCCCAATAGGCAATTGTAAGATGGTTTAATATCCATTACCAAAAAATCCACCTCGTATGTATTTGGACCAATCAATAGAGGTATCTCGATTCTTCCCATCACTTTCCTCTGAGTGCCATCAAATGCTCTCACTATATTTGGCATGATTTCATGTGAGAACTATCCACAGGTAGCCTGTTTAATGTGGACAGGGGCAGAACATTTAGGGCCGATCCATTGTCAACAAGTACCGCCGGTAGTATACACCCTTTGCAACGGGCAGTGATGTGCAAGGCCTTAGTGGATCCCATACCGCCTGGCGGGATCTCATCATCGTTGAAGAAGATGAAGTTATCGGTATTTATATTGTTAACCAGGCGATCCAATTTGTTCACTGAGATATCTTTAGCGACATAAGTCTCATTTAGCACTTTTACCAACGCATTACGATGTATCTCTGAACTTAGAAGTAACTCGAGCACTGAGATGCGAGCGGGTTGCTTATGCAATTGTTCCACCACGCTATACTCGCTATGCTTCAAGAATTTTAGGAATTCTCTAGCCTCATTTTCAGTCACCGGTGTGTTAATTTGCGGTTCAATTCCGGTCGTCTTCGTTTTATTTTGTTCAACCGCCAAGGCTTTTCCTTTTATAAGTTCCCTTTTGTATTTCCCAGGTCGTAACGTTTTCCACTACGCGTATAGAAACCTGCGTCATTAGCCTCTTCTGAAGCATTTATCGGGTTCTCCTCTCCCGTGATCATCACATTGCAGTCGTAATTCCAAGGAACCTTTTTGCTATCCTTGTAAGGAAAGGCTACAGGTTTTTGGATTACGACCCTTGGCACCAGTTGTATTCCAAATCCTGTACTCGTTGGCCTTGAAATAATCACCACTGGGTGATTTGGGGCCTTTCCCATAAACCCCTCCTCCGAGGCATAAACTTCTCCATTTTCAAGTCCTTTGATCTCTTCATAAAATTCTAGCTCTTTGTTGTCCATCAGATTTTGCACCAAGGCCCTGAATTTAGTGCAGTTTCGAATGTCATGGTCTTCTTCAGCATGAAACTCGCAGTACGTCTTCGTTCCTTCGGGCCTTTCTTTTGAATCTTGTTTGATGAGACCTCCTTCTATCATTTGTCTCCAGACCCAACTCAATGGGGTTCTTATCTCTGCAATGTCGGTTTTGACTCTCTTTTTCTCACCTTCGATTATTGTGTTTACCCCTTTATCAGCATGGTTGGGTAACGGATTCGCTGCTACGTTGGGTCCTAATGGGTCGTCAAACTTCACAATCCCCATCTTAATGAACCTTTCCACCGCCTTTTAAACCCAGTACAGTTCTCAATTGAGTGTCCTGGTATCCCTGCATGGTATTCACATTGGGCGTTCGTGTCATACCATTTGGGATATGGAGGTTGCATGGGCTCGAGATAAAATGGAGATACTATGTGTGCATCAAATAACTTCTGATACAGTTCCCTGTATGTTATTGGAATGGCGTGAACTGAAGTCTCTCTGTGTTAGTCCTTGTATTGGGCCTTGTGTTGGGTTCCTGCCTCGAGGGGGCTTGGTGACTAGTGGTTATCATTTTTGGAGGGCCAACAGTAATCGGTTTTGAATGGCTCTTGCTATATGTGCTTACGTTGTTTACTTCACCCTCTTTTTTCCTTGGGGCTGGTCTTTTGAAGTTTTCCCCCGTGTCAATTTTACCGCTCCTTACCGCGTTCTCAATCATTTCACCGGACATTACCATGTCCGAGAAGCTCTTGGTAGCACTCCCCAACATGTGGTTGATGAACGGAGCTTTCAAAGTGTTGATAAACAACATGGTGACCTCTTTTTCCAAAAGGGGTGGCTGGACTTGTGTTGCCACTTCTCTCCATCGTTGGGCGTACTGCCTGAAATTCTCGCTAGGCTTTTTCTCCATGTTTTGTAACGTAATTCGATCGGGTGTTATATCCGTTACATGACTGTATTGCTTCATAAAAGCTTGCGCCAAGTCTCTCCATGAACTAACTTTAGCACGACTCAGTTGGTTGTACCATTTGGCTGCAGATCCGATCAAACTGTCCTGGAAGCAGTGGATTAAAAGCTGATCGTTGTTGACGTATCCTGTCATTCTTCGACAGAACATAGTTATATGAGCTTCAGGACAACTAGTCCCATTATATTTTTCGAATTCCGGCATTTTGAACTTAGGTGGGAGTACTAAATCAGGGACCAAACTCAGATCCTTGGCGTCAACCCCGCGATGATAGTCGATGTTCTCCATGACTCTAAATTTTTCCTCTAACCATCTACATCGGTCCTCCAGCTGTTTTGGCAGGTTCATTCTTGTTTTTTCTGTTTCTACCACGTCATCGAGGTCTGGGACCACAGGATTAGTGGGATTATCCCCGGGATTAGAACCCGAGCCCATTTGAAAATGCACTGGTACCGAGGCACTAGCCAGACATTGAGGTCTAATGGTAACCGGTATCCTCTGTGGGTACACCTCTGGTTGTGCTTGGATGTTAGTTGGGGTAAAACCTGGAGGATAAACAGGGTCATCGTGACCCTCCCCAGCATCAACTACGGGGTCTTTTCCTTTGTTATTCCCTCCAGCCAATAACTGCTTTAATTGGTTCATCACAGTGTTCTGGGATTCTAACATGTCCTGCTGGATTTTTTCCAGTCGTTCATGCATCTGATCTTGCATCTCTCGTTGCAACTGTTCCAATCTTTCCATCCTTTGATCCATTACTTTTGTTTGGCGACGAGTACCGTAGTGATATTTGATTAGATTTTTGTTGGTTTCCAGGGTAACTGTCATAATTTAATTTTATTAGGGTCATTTTATGAAACTTACTGCATATGATGTAATGCAAATGTATGAAATGAATGCAAAAAGAGGCATTGATTCGAATTCAATTTCATTAGAAAACTCAACTAGAAAGCAAATTTCTTTACATAAAATAAATTACATATACGACTTCGCCTTTATACCCAAGGCCTTAACCTTCCTAAGAAGCCAAGCTAAATCTCGACCTCGGCTTGATTCTGACTCATATTTTAAACTCAATACATCGGCCTGAACTGCTAATGTTTGCAGATGATCAGCCACTTCCCGCACTTGAGTCACAGCTTCGCCCATAACGTAATCTCTGTCTCTAATCTGCCTTTGAGAATGATGGAATTGCTCTTGCCATTGATCATTACTCCTCTCAAGAAGCTCCATTCGTAACTCAGAATTGTGTAATGCGTCCTCAAGCTCCTCTACCTTTTCCTTCAGTTCTTCGATCTTATTTAAGCTTGCTCTTAATTCGATCATGGAGTTGCGACTACGGTACGAGTGAAGTGACTTTTCTAGCTCTGTCACCTTGGCCTTTAATCCTGCCTTCTCATTTCGGCACTCTAACAAACTCCTTTCCAAAGCGTTTTCTCGAGCTCGAGCATCTTGAAATTTCTTTTCCCACTGATCGGCCCTATTCTTTTCCTCATTGATCTCTTGTCGCCACTGCTCTGACGTTTTGCCCAGACCGACAGTTCTCATCGACAATCGCAGCTTCTTGTAATCTGTTTTTAGACTATCCAAATCCTCTTCAGCTTTGTTCTTTCCCTTCCTTAATTTCTCGGCTTCTAGCTTGTGGATATCGATGTCTAATCCCAAATGCACTCTTTCTTCTTCTAACTGTTCTATCCTCTTTCCCAACTCAGAATTTCTTTTCTCAAAGTCTCGTTTGATGATCTCTAATTCTGACGGAACTACTTGTAGATGCTCTTCTATAGACTGAACGCAATCTTCCCTCGGCTTAGGGATGTTGTCATTGACTCTTTTACTCCACCACCCATAATATTCTGAAGTTGCCATCGCTCCTATGGTAAATCTTTTCATTCGGTGAACCTGTTTCCAAGCGTTAGATATTTCTCGAGTTTTTCTCTTGTAGTTTTCATCCTTATAAGAAAACTCACATTGAGCCAACCCTTGTGTTGCTGGTATGAACTGTCTCGATCTATATTGTCTTAATACGAGTAAAGGGGCATAACCGATAGCTCCCCAAATTTCGAGTAAAGGGACCCAGTCGAAATCACCACATCGATACAGGATCTCGTCGGGTACCATCCAAGGAGCTTTCCATTCAACGTCATCCTCCTGAAGATTTTGGAGAATCATCATCCATTTCTCTTCCGTGATGTCGTCTCGTCTTGGTGTAGCAACTTGTTCCTTCAACGGGGAATAACCTTCTGAGAAGACTCGATAAGAGACATTTTCCACCTTCCAAAAGTGACTATGGAACCACACCAATAGTAGCTGTGCGCATCCGATGAACCTTCCCTCCCCTGCTCTTCGACATGCGCTTAGAGATCTGAAAGTTTCTGCCAAGATTGCCGGGATGGGCGTGACTCCCTTACTAAGCCGATCGAACAAATCAGAGACGGCCTCATCTACGTGCCCTAAAGCTCTAGGGAAAATTACCAAACCATAGATACCTAGAGCGAAGACATCCACTCTTTTCTTCACATCAGGGTGTGCCAATACTAAATCTCGCAAGCTTTTCCAAGGAACGCATTTACTGTCTCCTTTCTGTTGGATCCGGGCAGCGACCCACTGTTCGCTCATCCCTGTAATGCTCATCAATTTTTTTAATAATGTCGGGACACTAGCAGCTCTAGAATAGGCTTTGTCAATTTGAATCTTTGGACACCGAAGCAAGGTCGTATATTCTTCCACGGTGGGCACCAAGTCCACTTTTCCAAAAGTGAAACAACTGTAAGCAGGATTCCAAAACTGGGCTAGGGCTCGGAATAAATGCTTGTCCACTTTGACACCAAGTAAGTAAGGCAAGTCCCCGTAGTCACGGTAAAACATCTGCTTGGTCCCGTCGTCCCATTGATCCCATATTTCCTTCATTTCTCGAAGATCATTTTGGATTACGCTGATACGGGTGAAGTCCCATAACTCTGATACGTACCCTTCTGCAAGACTATCGCCTTTCTCTCTCCACATCGTCTCAGCCCATAATCGTACAGCTGCATTGTCTTCTACTTTATCAAGAAACCTCTTTTCCATGATAAGCTTTCTATCTATACTGAACGTGAATCGGCACCTCTTTTGAAATGAAAATGCCATGCAACCACAAACAAAGCAAATTAGATCTAGGATTTAAAGTAAACAATAACAAATACAGCATCTATTCGGTAAGCACTAGGGTCTGGAATAGCTCTATCTCGGTGGGTTCTTATGGCTTGCTATGTATGGTTTGGTTCTAAAGTAAGGGCACCTGAACCAGCAGATTCCTCGATCCTCACCCATTATAGGCTCATATGGACCGAGTTCAGTTCAGGGGAATACATTTCCCTATGGCCATGCGGAGATGAAAATCTCACGAAGACATAGGTACGGATGTATCCCGGAAGCGATTCACTATCCCATGCGGAGGTGAAAACCTCACGAAGGCGTAGTTTCTCACTCCCACTTAAAAGGTGTGACCAACGGTCATGCAATGGAATGTGCGGAAGTATAAAATAAAATACAGAACACGATAAAAATGTAACTTAAAACAAAAGATGAGAGGATCGTAAATTTAAATCGAATTTTCAACTTTCGACAAAAAGTCAAGAAATAATCAACACGTGTCTTGACTCTCTTATCTCCCCAGTGGAGTCGCCAAGCTGTTGACACCATTTTTGGATGAAAACGGGGTCGACTTGGATTTAAAAAAACGAAAACGGGAGTCGCCACCAATCTTTTTTGATGAGGTGTGATCGGGTCACCTCAAAAAGTGGTTGTTTTTTTATAAATGATCTAATTTTATAAAAACAACCATTTTGGTCTACGAAATTCAGAAAAAAAATGAGTTCGGGAGCCGGTTACGAACGAGGAAGGATTAGCACCCTCGATACGCCCAAAATTGGTACCTAGTTGATTAATTAGTGTTTTAGTGTCGAAAATTGAAAATTTGAAGAGTTTTAAAAGATGCGATCCTTAAAAGAAAATCTGATATCGTGAATTGAAACATAAGATTCTCTTGCTCCGAAGGAATATCACATCCAGCACGTTAGGACACGATACTCTAAACCATCGAAACCAAGATCACCTTATAGTTTAATGAAACCATACTTTGAAGCTTTAAGAGGATATTTGGCTATTTAGTCAAACGAGAAATCGAAACCCAGCACGTTAGGGCACGTTTCCTCGAGTTTCCAAACGCTAAATATTGCCTCCATCGAAAATGTTTTCCCCCTTTTTTTGAAATATGGCATTTATATGCATAATAGAATTATAAATATGATATTGGGCACAAAATAATATGCGTAAAGAATGAAATAAATAAGTAAATAATCAATCATCGATATACAAGTAAATAAAAAAAACTAAAACATTTTAAAGAATAAACATATGAATAAATAAATAAATGAACATTGAAATTAACAAATAATAACGAAAAGATTGATCCAAACTATAAAATATATATAAAATATTCATACGCCTATAAGGAAAACATTTCTATATATGTATAATAAAAAAATATGAAAACATATATATGTATAAGTATGATTTAAAGCAATTAAATGTAAAAGCTTGTATAGGTATATACATATATGTATGCATGCGTGTATAAAAAGGATAAAAGAAGATATATTAGTATATATGTATTCGTAAGAGAAATATATACGGGTCTATATGTATATATATATAAATTATAAAGTATAAAACATACATATAAATGGGTACAAGTATATAAATTAAAAAAGTGTATATAATAAAAATAGTAATAAAAGATAACAAATATAATAATAATAGTTAGTTTAATAATAAGAGTCTTAAAAAAATTAAATTAACCAATAAACAAAATATAGGATGAAATCGAGAGCAAAATGAAATTACAGGGTAAAACTACAATAAAACAAACAAGAAAGACCAAAATGGAAATGCGCGCAAATATCAGGGACCGATAGAGTAATAAAACCCTTATAGGGACACGTGTATGTTGCTCGGTGCACCAAAGGGTTGGGGACAAAATCGAAAGACAGGCGAAAGTTCAGGGCCGAATTAAAAAGACAATAATATTGAACAAAAGGAATTAATTTAAAATCGAATAAATACAGAAGGACCAAAGTTGCAAATAGCCCCTCAGGTATGGAAACACGCGGACCTTCCTCGGGTCGGGTCGGGTCGACCTGATCCATGCCAAAACGACGTCGTTTTATTTGTTTAAACTGGGGGTCCAAAACGGTGCGTTTTGACCCCCTATAAAAGTCAAAAAAATTTCAAAAAAATCATTTGTAAAGCTGAGGGAGAAAAAAAAAAAAGGGAGAGAGGAGAGGGAAGCCCGGAGCGATTTCCGGCGAAGGGGGAGGGGTCACCGGACGGCCGCCGGAGGCTCGCCGGCGCCGGCGCCGGCCACCGCACGCGGTGGCCGGAAAGGTAAAATTTTTTATTTTTTTTGCTATTTCCTTTTTATAAACCTATGCTATGTAAAAAAAAATATCTAATAGATGAGTTTTTGGAATAAAAAAGGACCTTAGATCTCTGCCTTTCTGTTTTTGGTCTTTCTTACTTCGATCTGCTTTTATTACTTGTATTCTTAAGTAATACTACAATTGAAAAATGAAAGGAAAAACTCCCGAAGAGAGAAAAAAAGAGAAAAAAAGGTCCCTCTGTTGTTCTTGATTTTGGCTTTTTAAAGCCGATTCATTTCTCTTGTTTTTCGTTTCTGTTTTGTTTATTCTTTGCCCCCATTCCTCGCATGCTGCTTTTGCTGTTGTCTCTGTCTCTGTTGCAGGTCGTGGGCGCGGTGGACGAGGGGGGTAAGGGGCCACCATAGTGGAGCAGGGTATGGGCAACGGCGCCAGAAACCTTAGGGTTTCTGGCTTTCCAAAAAAATTTGGAGACTTGGGCTTATCGGGCTAGGCTATTTCGGGCTGGTGTTGGTTTGCTGGTATGGGCCCGGGCAAAATGGGCTTGTACAGTAATATTAGTACAGTTCCGACGAAAACCCCACAACCTACTTCACTGCTACGGTCAGTAATACTATATATATATATGCTACAATACATTATTAACCAACCCTATATTATTGCAATTGTATATATTGTGTTGTAGCTGTTGAAGGAGACCACCTTTTTTGCGGAAAAACATAGAACTCAACAAAGCCATTGAAAGCGTAAGAGGTGTCATTCAGGTTATAATCATATTTTGGAGTGTTCTACAACTGTTCGATGGATAGTTACCAAAACATGCATTATGTTTTCAGCAAACGCTGATCTTCTTGGATTGCACCATCTCTGAAACAATCAATTTCATATTCGGAGATGCAACGATAGCCTCCCAGAGCTGCACATTCCTTGTCCGAAAGCCATAAAATGGACTGCAAAGCGTTGTCGTTACGGCTAAAAAAAGAAATAATTCGGATCAGTCGGTAGTGATTGTGATCATGGACAGCGAAATCATTCCAGGTCTCAAGCTTGAGTCGGTGGAAGACCAATTCCCAGCATATCGCGGTCGTCCATAGGTTGGACAAGTTGGGATTCTAGTGCAGGGATGAGTACTTGCCAAAACGCTAAGTTTGAAAACCATGGCCTTGGTGCTTCCACTTCTGGCTGTGTTAAATGACCTGGAGTTATGATCCTTACGAAATATGATGCTATCAAATAAACTCCAGCCAAGTTCTACGACATTGGCGACCCTTGGATTAAGCATCTTGAATTTTGTATCTTTTCGACGGTAAAGACTAAGAGAAAAAAGAGGAGAAGAAAGAGGGAACGCATCGTTTTTTTATTTAATACCAGAGTTAACAGCGCTTCAGGATCCACCATTACGAACTTAATGGTAAATGATCAACAAGAACAAATTCCACAGTGATAAAAAAGAAATCCATAATTGAGAATTTCTAGTATAGTTTATTCAATGAATTATATTATTCTAGAGTGTCTATGTTTTCTTTTAAATCTAATAAAAATTTACTAATGGTGAATTTAAATTTGTACTATTTCCATAAATAAAATATTAATTTTATAATTAAACTAAATATTTATTTTAATATAATATTTATATTTTAATTTTATTATGCATATTTTATTTTTTCATCAATTGCATATATATATTAATAATGTTGTTCATTGAGTTTGTATCATGTCAATTCGAAACTATTCAAGATTGATATAAAACTATAATAATTATTGTAGTGTATTTAGTAATCTTAATATGGTACATTTATGTGTTTAAATTCATTTTGCTCACAATTTAATCTATTTTTTATTTTAATATCATATATATTTCATATATTATTAATTAGTTTCAAATGACCTGCTTCATTGTTTATTATATGTTTTTTAAAATTAACATATGTGTTCTAAGTACATAACTTCTACATACATATGCATGTGATGAAAAATAATCTGCTTCATCATTTATCATATGTTATTTTAAAATTAAAACGTGTCTTAAATACATAATTTCTACGTACATACACATGTGATAAAATTTATAATATTTATCATCTAATTTTTAATTTATGTAAATTTAAGTTTTAAATTATTAATAAGTTCAATAACTTAATTTAATAACTATTAATGATGTTATTATATAAAGAAAATATGAAAATTCTATAGCAATCAATGCAAGTCGATATGCATTAATATAGATCAAAATAAGCCAAAATACATCGATGGAAACGCACCAAAATTTTGACCAAATCGAAACATTAGGTCCAAAACCGTACGTATGTACCCGTACCGACTGCCATTGCAATGCTGCTACTAATTGTGCGTTAGAGGAAAAATGCCCTTCAACCAAATGGAGCATTCATCCCGAGTCCTCGTTAACCTTTTATAACCCATTCCTCCTTTGGGAATGAAACGTCATATTTAGCCCAAAAACAAAAGTTCACTTTTTGCTTCAATTATTTGAAGCTTTTATCATTTACTATGAAACTTTAACTACATTTTTCATGGACAATCAAAATTTCTAGACGCTTAATAACAAACGATTGAACTCTTGCTGTGATTCTTCATACTCAAAATTATTCGATCTTGTTTCAGCCCCACGAAAGAAGGATAACAATCTATATTTAAGACCCTATTTGACCAAACAAAGAAAACCACCATAGCCAACAACTAAGACAAAATTGGAATAGGCAAATAATATTCCCTTCTAAGCTTTAAGGGGAAAAGAGGAAGGTTGCCAGCTCTTGAACTTGAATTCAGCTCTCCACCTGACTTGGCAACTTGTGTACCAATGGCATATCATCAAGCCAATCCCCATAAATCCTGTTGATTTTCCTAGGTCCTTTCCACTTGAACAAGCATTTTTTAGCCTGGGCTTTTTCATCCAAAGAAGGGGCACTTGATGTCACTGGAGGTGGATCATTAGCAGGAAGGTTGTGAATTTTTGTTGAAACGGAACCAATCCTTGTCAAACCAGAACCCGTACTCCCGTAGTCGCCATCAACGCGTCCGTTCATGCCCTGCAACTCTGATTACAGAAACAGGCAAGCATTACATAAAGATTTGCCATCAAATATCTTGTTTAAAAGGTGTTCCTCCCGTTTCATACAAGCAGAACTTGTCACGACTAATAACACATCAATTTGGGCAAAGGCAAATATGCGTAAAAATAAAAGCAGCATTCTGGTCATTTATGTATCTGCATCAAAACTTTCCAGTAAAGTGAAATATGAAACACCACAAACAATGAAATATCCTGGTCTGTTTCAAAAACTAACACCTAAAGCAACTGTCAGCATCATCACATTTTGATATATAGAAACCTCTTCTAAAATCAAATTTAGAAAACCAATAAAGGAATACTAAACTAGTAAGTTCACTCCTTAAGTTATAGCCTAAATAAGAAATCACTTACCAAATGCTAAATATTATTTTATCTTAGTCAAAACTTAAAAGTTGCATGGCACAAATGACATGATATCAAGCTAGAGCAAAAATATTACGATGACATATATACCTGCTTGTCCATGAGCAAAGTGACATTTCTCACCAAAGGGGCAATGGTCTGTTGTCTCCCACTTTGTACATAACTTTGTTTTCCAATACACAGGATAAACAGGCTTCGTATTTCCTCGAAAAGGATCTGAACTGCTGCTGTTTAAGGGCCTATTACCTTCTGATTGCTCGGATGCAGTTCCATGCCCTGCGGGAGGAGCTGTTGTTCCAATGCTAATAGCTGAACTCTCCCTAAACCTCCCCATATCATCCCTGAACTTCGACGGATCTTCATGAAGAAAATTACATCTGTCCCCATACGGACATTCCTCTCCGTTATAATACTTCTTACACAACTTCATCCGATGTATTATCTTCTGATCATCATCCCAATTCCCCGATGGGCGATCTTCCTCGCGTCCGCCAACAAGTTCTTGCCAATTTGGAGGAGGCTGACGCAGATCCTCGATGCCATGAGCAAAGTTGCAACCTTCACCATTCCTACAAGTACCCAATCTAAACTTTGCACACATACGAGTTTTGAAGAAAATATTAGTTGTCCCCTTATTGGTTGGAGGATTTGAGGGCATCCTGGGATTTGTAGGAGTGCATTGCACAATATTCGATTGGTTGTCCTCAGAATGTCTAGGTCTTTTGAAGGGAGGTGATTGTTGTTGTTGTTGTTGTTGTTCAAATTCTGAATGTGGGTCAAATTGCCAATCATTCATAGGAAATTCAGGCCAAATCCCAATAGCATCACTGCCAGCATAAGTTGATTGGGGCGTTCTCATAAAGGAAGAGCGAGATTCAGGGTAATTCATATTGACAATAATCAGTAAAGGTTTACAATCGAATCCAACTCTATCCCAAGACTATTAACTTTTAATTAATCTACCAAAAATCAACTGCCAAAGCGTATTGGATCAATGCTATCAAATAAACCTAACAAAGATGCAAGACAACAAAATCTCAAATGGATAACAATCAAATTATTAAAGAAATCCAAAAATTGTATCAAAATCGAAAACTTATTTTTCTTGACAAAAATAATAAAACCAGATTGAATTCAATGAATATAACAATCCGATTAAAAAAAGAAAAAAAAATGAGATCGGTATGTGTAATAAAAATACTAAACAACAAAAACTTACCAGTATAAAAAAGAATCCAAAACGAAAAACTTGAGAATGGAGATAATGAATGCTCAATGCTCAGCGAATAGTAAAAAGTACCCAGAAGATAATTTGGATGTAAAACGAGTTTAAAGAGAAAAAAACTATGAGAATTCTTAAAGTTGAAGTATGGAATTTAATAAAAGAAGTGAGAAAAAAATGCAAGAAATTGTTGGGAAGTTTGCTAGAGGTAAAGGAAGAGCAGTATGAAAAAATGAAGATGAAGGAATGCAGTATATTATAATAGATGACAGATGAAGGTCAAATAAAAACCCTAGCCGCCTTACACAAAAATCCTAATTCAGGAACAAAAGAAAAGAGAATTTGAAAACCCTAAATCTTAAAAGAACAAACAAGGCGTTTTTCAACCCAAAAAGGAAGTCTAAACCTCCAAAACCCTGCCGTTACGGAGTTTTCTAGTAACCAATCCCGGCCCCTTTTTATATATAAATTAGAGTTAATGCCCCACTTGCGCAATGGAGTTAATATATTACTAAAAAATAAAAGTTAATTATAAAGTAAAATTTACCAGTAACTAGTTATTTAAAGTTATCTTTAAAAAATTATTAAAAAAAGAAAAGAAAAAAGCTATTTAAAAAAAAAGAGTAATTATACAGCTGAAGTTATGGTGTATAATCCAGGGGTAGCTGGCCGGCAATTTTTATTTATATTTTTTAAAATTTTAAATTAATAAAAATAAAATTATACTTTAACCTTCTAAAAATAATAAAAATTTAATTATAAAATAGTGAAATTTTACTTTTATTATTATAAAATTTATAATTTATTTCATCTCCTAACAAAATTTTCTTACTTCACCCTAATATAAACGTAATGATGCTTGATTTTGTTAATATGGGGTATAAACTAAAAGAGATCGGTTGATTATATTTTGTCCTGGTTCATGTTTTCTTTCTTTTAGAATGGAGTAGTGAATGACTTCTTTTTGGGTAAATAAATACAAGAATTATCCATTTTACTAAATATATGATATAAATAAGTGACACTGACTTACTCAGCAAGTCGGTCGTTGTAGTATAGTGGTAAGTATTCCCGCCTGTCACGCGGGCGACCCGGGTTCGATCCCCGGCAACGGCGAATATTTTTTTGGGTTGTCTAAATTTTAACGACCGACTGAACTTCGGAAAATCCTCCAACTCTTATCCCTCGAAAGTAGAAAAATGGCGTTACCGTCAACTTCAGTCCCCGTATCTACTTTCCTCTCCATCTCCTCCCTGCTTCAGACCCTCCTTACAAGCTCCTCCAAAGCCACCCATCTCTCTCCCTCCTCTCCAAATGCAAAACCATCCAAACCCTCAAACAAGTGCACTCCCACATCATCAAAACTGGCCTTCACCACACCCAGTTTGCTCTCAGCAAACTCATTGAGTTCTGCGCCGTTTCTCCTTTCGGTGACTTGCCTTATGCCCTTTTGCTCTTTCACTCCATTGATGAACCAAATCAAGTTATTTGGAATACTATGATTAGAGGGCTTTCATTGAGTTCAACCCCCGAACTCGCCTTGGAATTCTATGTTAAAATGATTTGGTCTGGTATTCTCCCGAATTCTTATACTTTTCCTTTCGTTTTGAAATCATGCGCCAAAATGGATGGTACCCAGGTAGGGAAACAGGTTCACGGACAAGTTTTGAAGCTTGGACTTGACTCTGATGCGTTTGTTCACACTTCCCTTATTAACATGTACGCCCAAACTAGCCAACTGGGTAATGCGCGCTTGGTGTTTGATAAAAGTCCCCTAAGAGATGCAGTCTCTTATACAGCGTTGATAACGGGGTACATTTCCATTGGTTATATGGAAAGTGCTCGTGAACTTTTCGACGAAATTCCCGTGCGAGATGTAGTGTCCTGGAATGCGATTATTGCAGGGTATGTTCAAGCTGGTCGGTACGAAGACGCATTGGCCTTTTTCAAAGAGATGATTGAAGCAAATGTTGTTCCTAATGAAAGCACATTGGTGACGGTCCTTTCAGGTTGTTCTCAGTCGGGTTCTCTCGAAATGGGGAAATGGGTTAGGTCTTGGATTGATGATAATGGAGTTGGTTTTAATATTCATATTGTCAATGCACTTATTGATATGTATTCTAAGTGTGGTGATTTGGACACAGCTTCGGATTTGTTCGAGGGTTTAGAGCAAAGGGATGTGATTTCATGGAATGTGATGATTGGTGGTTATACACGTATGAGCTGCCATAAAGAAGCCTTAGGGCTTTTTCAGCGAATGCTACAATCAAATATAGAGCCGAGCGATGTCACTTTCTTAAGCATTCTTCCTGCTTGTGCTAGCCTTGGTGCTCTTGATCTTGGCAAATGGATTCATGCTTATATAGACAAGAATTTTCAGTATTCAGATAATATCTCTATTTGGACGAGTCTTATCGATATGTATGCCAAGTGTGGAAGTATAGAAGCAGCACAACAAGTCTTTAATAGTATGAAACACAGAAGTTTGGCTTCTTGGAATGCAATGATATCTGGACTAGCTATGCATGGGCTGGCAGAGAAGGCCCTTGAGCTTTTCTCACGAATGACCAACGAAGGATACAAACCTGATAATATCACATTCGTCGGCGTGTTATCTGCTTGTAGTCATGCTGGTTTGCTTGATCTTGGACGTCAGTATTTTAGTTCAATGGTCCAAGATTATGCAATTTCACCCGACTTGCAACATTATGGATGCATGGTGAATCTTCTGGGACGAGCTGGCTTGTTTGATGAAGCAGAATCTTTGATCCAGAATATGGAAATGAAACCAGATGGTGCAATCTGGGGTTCTTTGCTTGGTGCTTGTAGAGTCCATAAACACGTTGAGTTAGGTGAATCCGTGGCCAAGCATCTTTTTGAGTTGGAGCCTGAAAATCCTGGGGTTTATGTTCTCTTGTCGAATATCTATGCAGGAGCTGGTAGATGGGATGATGTAGCTCGAATAAGAACCTTGCTAAATAACAAGGGAATGAAGAAAGTTCCTGGTTGCAGCTCTATTGAGGTTGACAGAGTTGTTCATGAGTTCCTCGTCAGTGACAAAGTGCATCCTCGCTGCAAAGAAATTTATGACATGTTGAATGAAGTCGACACGCTTTTGGAGAAGGCTGGATTTGTACCTGATACATCCGAGGTGCTTCAGGACATGGATGAAGAATGGAAGGAAGGGGCCTTGAGTCATCATAGTGAGAAGTTAGCAATTGCTTTTGGATTGATCAGTACAAAGCCTGGGACAACAATAAGAATTGTAAAAAATCTTAGGGTATGTGGAAATTGTCATTCGGCTACAAAGCTGATATCAAAGATCTTCAACAGAGAAATTATTGCTAGAGACAGAAACCGCTTCCACCATTTCAAAGATGGTTCCTGCTCATGCAACGACCACTGGTGAAACATTATCAACTTGCAGTATTTGGGAAGAATTTATTTGGCACATCCAAATCCAAGTGTATAAATTTGTTAATGCCACTTGTAGAACACATTACATACACTCCAGATTGACTCACTCGGTTTTCTTGGCGACTAAGTCTCTTCTCCTTGTAAATGAAAACCAACATTTATTTATAAATATAGACAACATATTACATAAGAACCGGAACAATGGCTTCTTAGAATACAAATTTCACTCTCTCCCACCCCTTCTTTGGATCCTTTTTTCTTAGCTGAGTGAACAATAGTACTGCTTAAGGAGTACAAGGCTACAAGCCAGATCAATTCAAATTCATGTCTCAATGTTAGGGGCATGCTTGAAGTTGCTCTTCCATACCCTAGCCAAAACAGTCCTGTCTGCAACTATAAAATAAGCTACTCCAGCAGCCGCTGCGACCGAACAGAAACTTCATTAACAAAAGAAAATTAGTACTAAATGATGTTTGAGATACTGGTAAACTTTATTTGGTATTTCTTTCACAAATCAATTCTGTCAAGTAGCTTGTAGTTCTTAAACATAAAAGGTTGGGATGTAAACGTTGTTCTTTATTGTTAAGGCACTTCATTTACCCCTAGTTGGTCTGATCCAACCAGTAGAGAATGGTGCTGGTAAACTGATACCGACTCTAGTCCTGCCTTCTCGGAGATTGCTGAAGCTTTGCGTACCATGTCATCCAGTAACTCGGAGCAACGGAGCAATAGTTCGAATTTTCTCCTTGGAGTAAACAGGTTACCATTACCAGGAATAAAGCAGAGAGATGTGATTAGTTTGCCATCAAAAGATTTCTTTGAAGGCATGTGAAATTTATTTTTGGCTGTCATCAGAGTCTTTAAAATAATAGTGATAATTATAATTATAGTTCTCAATTTTTGTTCATTTGTCAAATTAAATAAAATATTTCCAGCAAAATTTCTTTGGACCCCTTGCCAAATCAAAACTAGAGAAACTCTCACTCAAGTATACTTCATCCTGAATGTGTCTCACGTTGTTTCCAGTAAGATCAGTGTAACAGTTGTAAATTTTTACACTTAATTGATGGTAGAAATATCCCTTTCAAATCAAATAAAGTATTTTGACTGATTCAAAATAATTAAGAAAGAAAATGACATTAGTGTGATTAACATGATTAGCAGCCCCCACATGGCAGCCATTTGACAAAAGATGTACATGTATTTTCTTTATAATACCAAAAAAAAAAAGGTTTCTAAGAGCTCTTGCCCTCAAACTCAAGGACCACTGACTAAAACCACATTAATGGTCTCTACGATTCATGTATTCATACCATATTTATATATTATTTTGAGTTTTTAAAGATCTTTTATATTTATATAAAATTTGATATATCAATAAATTGTATTATATAAGATCATAGATTTTATGCAGTAGTGTGGTGTTCATGTTACATATGGTGTTTTAGGGGTTTCATCTCTACATGGGGGGGCCTTTTTGATTCTTTTATATCTCAGATCTTAGAGGAGTGGACCATGGAAGAAAAATCATGTCCAGAATCAAGTTTGTCTCAAGCTCCAGGGAACACAACGAAACCCACAGTATTTGCAAAACAACCAGAATCAGCATCTGTCCACTAAAGATCTCATGGTCCCCAGCCAGGTCAACCTTCTTTAATGCGAAAGTGATGAACACACGAACCACCCGCAACCACCACCACGTTTGGTTCATCTCCTTTTGCTCACCGACACTTCCAACATTATTGAATCACATTCTCACACATGCCAAATATGAACAAATAGCAAAGACACATTGGGGGAAAAGGAATTATTTGTTATATATTAGATAGAACACAATGTACAAATATTGGATGTTTTTTACATTATCTCATAGTAAATTTGGACTCTGAGAGCCACAAAGGACATCAAGCAAGCTTTCCAAGCTTTTACAAATACAATATGGCTTGAATCTTCATTGCCAAACCACACAATCAAGAATCAGGGTGAAACATGAACACTGAAGTACAAAATCTACCTATAAGTCTAACAACAATAATAACAAATGGTTCAATCCCTAAGAATACAATGACCACTATCCAATGTGAAATATATATATATAAAAGGATATTAGAAGTAGATAGAAACTGTGAATACAGAAAGTAGTGTTACTGACGAATAAAAACCTTCAATTCGGCATTCAATGCTGACGTAGAGAATGAAACTTTGGTTATTGAGCACCAGGATGGTACCGTTAAACCATTTCCTGAGGAGAAAAACTTCGACTGCACAGCCAGAAACCAGCTTTTGTCGGTGGAAATGGAGAGAGTCTTAGCACATTTTGATTTCTTTCAAGCTTCCATGCAGCATTAGCTCATCTGCTCTCCTATTAAATCTAGACCGACTAGGAGAAAAGTCACCCCCTGGAAGAGGAGGAAGTAGAAATGTACTCCCTGTGCCGATAACAGGCTCCTAACCGAAGCTGTAAGCAGGAGGAATGCCAGAGTGAGCTCTTTCCTGTATATCTTATTGACCCTCTTAACAGGTACGGGAGCCGCCTCTTTCTGTTCCTTCAATCGGTTTAATTCAGAAAGTTCACTTTCCGAAGCTCCTCTCTGAATTTGCAGTTGGTTCATTATCTTCGATTCCCTCTCAGCGGAAGCCAGTAAGTCAGATTCTGATGACCTGCCAGCCTTTTTGGTCACAACCCACTCATAGGAGCTACCCAACTGGAATAATCCAGATACCATTGCATTGAATTTGGTCACAGACATGGTGTTTTCAAATAGAAGATAAGGGACAATGAAAGGGAAAGATTTGGGGGATGGAAGAATATTGAGGAATGACATAAAAACAGGTACATAACAAATAACCCAAACAGGAAGCTCGGCCTCTGGTACGAACATGGTTAGAGGAAGAATTATGCAAAACAATGTGAACGAGTAGAAAGGAAGGATAAGCTTCCTCAATAGAAAGAATAGCAGTATTAAATTTGCCTTTTTCCATATAGCTATCTGCAGAATTACAGCATTAAAGGTGCTTCATTATACAATGTATAAATCATAATTGCCAAAGATTGAAAGTTGTTTAACAATGTACCTTGGAAGTTATGATGGCTGGAAGGCATAAGCGGAAGAGGTGCATAGGTCCTGAATGCCAGCGGTGTTGCTGCTTCCTGTATGCTTCATACGACTCGGGGACTTCACAAAGGACCTAAAATGTTTTACACAGTAATGGACAGCTGTCAGAACATTCCCTGAACCTTCTATCAGAAAAATCTTTTATTACATGCCTTCTTTTTTCATCTCATTTTTCACCAAGGGTTTATGTGCTTAAATTTGATAATTTGTAGCTATTATTCATGAAATGAAAATTTTTATTGAAAAACAGACTGATCCAAGTCAACTAAAATTTAGTTTAAATGATGCAAGTATGACATGCCAGGGTGAAAATGAGAAAACAGAAATAAATGAAAGTCGATACAAGCAAAAAGAAATCAAATTAGCATAAAATGCGGTTGTACCTTTACGTCATTAAGGAAGATGAATTTCCAACCATTGAGATGTGCACGAACAGCTATGTCCATGTCCTCTACAGTTGTCCTTTCAAGCCAACCTCCAGATTCCTCAAGAGCTTTAATTCTCCAAACTCCAGCAGTTCCATTAAAACCAAAGAAATTTAAAAATACACCATTAACTTGCTGCTCAACTTCAAAGTGGAAACATAAGTTAATGTTCTGGAGACGAGTTAACAAATTCTCATCCTTGTTGACAAATGTCCATCTAGCCTGAACTAACCCTAAATCAGGATTGTCCTGCAAGACAAGTGAGATATACAAGGTAAAAGCGTTATAAGCTGATAATAGATGAGAACTTAAACCAAAAAAGGACTCTGGTTTGTTTGTGTTAACCTTGAAATGTGGCACAGTTTGCTTTAGAAAATCAGGGTTAGGTTGAAAATCAGCATCAAATATCGCTACAAACTCATAGGCCTGTACATACTCGCAGCTCATTGCAGACTTGAGATTCCCAGCCTTGTAACCAGTTCTTACCAAGCGGTGCCGATAAATTATGTTAACACCCTTTTGGTTCCACTTAGCAACCTCGGCTTTAATCAAATACTGGATGCTTTCGTCATCAGAATCATCAAGAACCTGAACCAATAATCGATCCTTTGGCCAATCAAGTTGGCCGACAGCAGAGATAGACTGCTCATAAACCTGTATGAAGTCAGTGAAAAAAGTTATCAACGCCAAGAAAAATCAACACAATACACCTAATATTACCTTATTCCATTCTTGGATGTCCTTGGTCCTATCTAAGTCTTTTCTATCACAAGTCACAGGGACTTGTTTGCTATTCCCATTTACATGTAAAATTAGTTACAAGACTTAATTACTGTTTCCTTACAAGAATTCTTTTACTATTATAACAACTCAATGAAGATGCAAGTCCTAAATCTCTCAGGAGCTATATAAATCAAAGTAAAATTGTAAAGTATACCAGAAAAAAAAAAGAAAAAAAAAACCTGGAAGAGGTAATTGAGTTTTGATTACCTCTCTCTCGTTACACATTGGGATTTGAACAAGAACCATGGGATACTCATAGGCTGATCCCTCAACATCATCTGACTTGAAAGGATCCCCCTCAATTCTGGGTTTAATCTTCTTGTATTTAATCCAAAAGCAGCCTAAACTAAGTATCATACGATCTACAGATTGGATAAGGAATAAAGCTACACAAAATTTAGACAAAGCTTGAATGGGTGGTGCAATGTAATCGGCCCGGACCGACAACCAAGTGACATAAACCAAGTGAAGCAAGCCCTGGATATCAGTGCTCCTCGGAATGTGCAAACTTGGATTTCGAAAATAATGCCATCCATTGAGATAAGCCACAACTTCGAAGGCCAGAATTGTGAGGGAAGTCACTAGGAAGGCTTTAATGACTGTGAAGAGCAGCTTTCCTTTCCCCAGTTTTTCACTGGCCATTGCAACATCTTGCCTAAAGATCAGCCTTTTCTTTATGGTTCCAAGCAATGCCCAGAAGAATGAAGCAATCCAAGCGAGACAACCGACGGCACGATGAGCCTTGAGAAGCAAAACCCAAGTCACTTGCTTTGCATTTTTGCCTCTGCTTTTTTCCACAGGCCTGAATGCAGCATCTGGGCCGTCGATTTCCACCACTGAGTAGTTAGGGTTCTCCATTTTTACTACCACGGGTGTCCCTTTCCTAGCATCCTTTGGCCACCAATTCGAGAAATCTAAGCTCGGAGCCATTTTCAGTTCAATGGGTCTTGCTCACACTACAACCAGCAAACAACAAATGTTGAAAACTAGATCTCAAAGGTCAGGTAATGAAGAAGACCAAAAGGAACCCAGACTCAAATGGTGAAAGAAGGAAGGTTGAGGGTATCCATTGTAGACAAAATGTAGAACAGAAGAAGAAGAAGTGTGGAGTAAGTAAGTAGTGAGAAGGGAAAGGAAAGGGTGAGAGTAAGAGTGAGAAGGTAGATGCTAGAAGACAGAGGCAACATGGGAAAACAAATTTATTTTATGGGGGAAAGGTATCTGCAGTGCAGTGTGGTAAGAACCCAAACACCACCTCACCATGTGGGTTTTCTTTGTCTAACAATCAATTCAAAGCAAGCTCTCACCCCTTCCATTTTTAACTTCACATCCACAATTTACTCTCTGTTCTTCGCTGCGTATGGCGTTAGCTTATACATTATGTATACCATCTGCTATCAAAAAGTAAAAGGAAACATTACTCAAAATGGCTTCGACTTCACTCCAAGATCGTACTCCATTCAGTGTATTCCAATTTCCCTTCATAATAATATTCATATTAATTAAATTAAAATTCAATAATTCCTAATAAATTTATGATTAAAATATATCTATGTCTTTTATTACTTTTTAAATATATATTATAACGAAATCCAATTATTTTTTATTATTTATCTAATAAATCAAATCAATTCAATTTTTTAAATTTATGTTTGTGAAGATAACATTAATCAGATTTCAAAATATAGAATTAATCTCAATACCGCATCTTAGATAATATGATTTTCTTTTTACAATTTAACTTTTATTTTTAATAATTTTAATTCATTTTACATAAAAAAAAACTAATTGAAACTAATGAATCAGTCTTTCTATTTTTTTATTACATTAAAATCGAAATATCGCTTTTATAACAATTTAACATTTCTTTGGTCAAATTTGACCACCATAAATAACTATTATCTTACAAAAATGCATTTTCTTTTTTTCTTTTTTTTCATTTCACTTTCACTAATGGAAAAGTTTTAACTAATTACTGTTATAGGTGTTTATGTGTTAGATTGAGATTCGGTTCCGAAAAAAGATTCAAGTCTCGAACTATTCAAAAAGCCCGTTTCATAGTTCAAAAATTAATATAATATTAAAATTTTTATTTTTAATTGACATTTTATATATTTTTATAATTAAATTTAAATTTATTAATTTTTTATTATTTAAATTAAATTCGAATTAGGTTAGGTTAGCTCGAGGTATAAAAATTCTTGTCCAAGCTCAACTCAAATCGAGTTTGAGTCTATCAAGTTGAATAGGTAACCTAATCTTTAGGCAGGTCTACTTATTGCTCATCTCCAATTCCATTTTATTTATTTGAAAAATGAGATATAAAATCATTTCACTAGAGAAGTGCATTTATTTATAGTAAAATAAAAATACTATAAGCTTTAACCTTTGTTTGAACAATAAAAAAAATTAAGGAAATTTTAGTAAAATATGCTTTTAAATATTCTTAACTTTCTTTAATTAAATAACAATATTTTTTCATTCCAGTAAAATAAACCAAATAAGGTAATATAAAATATCAAATAATATACTAAATAATCTTAAATTACAATAATCCTAATCCCATAATTAATTTTAGATTCCATTAGACACCCTAAAGATTTTATCGCTTGATTGATTATTACTTCAATATATGTGTATTAGAAATTTTTGTGGGTGAAAGAAAATATCACACTAATATTATCAAAAAAATAAAAAATAATATACATGCAATTAGTGACCTTTAGTTTTTATGCACTTAGTGCAAAAATAACATTGACAATGAGATTAAATATTGTAGCCTGACATAAAAAAAAAAACTAAATCCATTATACTAAAAGTAAAACGTTCATCCAAAGTGACCTTTAGTTTCTTTTTTGAGTGAGTATTGTTTTTATGGCAAGGGCAGTTATTTTCATTTATAGTAATTTTTTAAAATAAATGGATAAGTTTTTTTAAAAGATTTTTTATTAGAATATTGAATATCACATTTAAAATAATATTTATTGTTTTAAAAGTAATTTTTTTAACATTTTTTTAAATGAATTGGTGCCAATAAACTCATGACATTAACTTAGTAAAAAATTATATTACTAGTATATAAATTGAGGAGGAGGGATCTGCTTAAATTATTAATATTTTATCAATCCAACTATTAAATTTATTTATATAATTGTACGTATTATGCATGTAATTTTTTGAATCGGTTTGATAAATTTATAATTGTTAGGCTTAATGGTGAATTTGTGTTTTAAAATATAATAAAATATGACAAACAAAAAAGACATAAGAATTTATAGTGGTTTGACCCAATTGTCAATCTCCACTATCTTATCTTACCGCAATTAAAATTTTCTTAAAATCATTTATTTGTAACTTTTCAATGACAAAATTTAACCTTTACAATTATTATATTTTCAATAAGCAAGATAGAGACACTTCCCTTAAAGTTTTCTACTTAAAATCTTAAGCAAACACTCACAAAAATGATAAAAATAAAAAATAAAGATCAAAGACACCTCTTAAAGGTTGATATTACAATGATTAAGCTCACTTAATTATTATACCACACTTGAAAGATTGAAAGAAATTGCTACACAAGTGTGTGTATGAAGAACAATAAGAATAACAAAGAAAATATTGGATTTTTGTATAATTGAGTTTGCAAACTTGTTTTTTGCCTCCAATGTGAAGCCCTTGAATTGTATTTATGTCCTCTAACTACTTTGGAGATGTTTGGAGACGTTGGACTTAGATTAGAGTTATTGAAGTATCGACACAAGTCTCAAGGTTTCAAGAGAAGAGGACTTATAGCAATACACCTTAGCATTTGTATCAATAGAAGGTGCAGGGGAATTCTTGAAGGCTCACTATTGACCTTATTTCAGTAGAAATCTCCCTGGGCATTGTTAGAAGTCCAATTGTATTAGTACATTGGCTCTTTTGTATCGATAGAAGTATGTTGAAGACTTTGGAGTACTTATTGACTTGCTTATATCGAACTTGTATAGGTAGAAGTCTCCCAATCTTTGTAAAAATGGTTTTGAGAGAATATTTTCATAGTATTTTGAAAAATCGAACTCATGAAATATATTTTAAGACATGTTGAACCATTTTATGAGTTTGAGAGTACTTGAAAATAATTTTGTAAGACTTTATCAAAACACTTAAAAAATCAGAACTAACAATAATATTGATACAAAATATTATCTTTATTAATATATATTCACTGTTGAAAGTTGTTTACATAGAATAAATAGTTAAATATTTAAAATTTACTCAAAACTTAATATGCATAGTTTATATGAATGCAAGATGAAGTATGATGTTTGGATCGTTGAAATATTAATGATACAAAAATTATGAATATTTAAAATTATGTTAGTTTTGCGCTAGTGTAAGTAGTTATCTCCATTATCCAACAGCCATATTGGACTTGACTAAATTCATAAACAAGCTAGGTTGGACTCTAAATGAGGAGCTAAGTTCTCCCAAAGTTGTTTTTTCAGTCCACGAGACTTGAATCTAAAATCTTGCTTTACGTGTATCAAATTTCTTACCATTCGATTCAACATAAACGAATTAAGACACAATTAGTTAAAAATATAAGGCTAATCTCATTATACATCCCCAAATTATCACCAAATTCTAAATTTGTCCTAAACTTCAAAAATATTTTAACTGAGTCCTTAAAATATCAATACTGTATAAATTAGGTCATTTCATTATCCTAGCTATCGATTTTGACATTAATTGTCACTTTAGACCTAGCGTGGAGTATTTTTAAAACATGTGAATTAAATTGTAAAAAAGTGTGTACTTAGTGTATAGTCAAATTAGATATGATGTGTTAAAAAAATGCAAACTGTCATTAAAATTTAGGGAGATTATTTTCCTTCTTAACATGTCAAATCCAAACAATTCATGTGATAAGTACATATTTGTTTGCATTTAAACCAGTGTATTTTAAATATGCTCAACTTTAAATTTTAGCTAACAACATTTAAGGTAACAGACTCAATTTGATTATTTTAAAATTTGAGAACTAATTTGAAATTTAAATCATAGTTTTAAGATCATTGGATGAAATTAACTCATAATCATAATAATTATACTTATTGTTAATAAATTTTAAAATTGCATTAATTTATCAATAATATGGTTTATGACAATTATGAATTCATTAATTTATAAGAAAATAACTCAAATAAAAATTTACAGAAAAAAAAAATCCTTTTGAGGGGTAACGTGGAATGTCGGTTGTATCACGTATGCAATGCAGGAAGATAAGAATATCCTTTTCTTTTGTTCCTTTACCTTGTCTACTTGCTTTTCTTCTCTTCCCATTATTAATTTAGTAAAAATGTTTAATTAAAATAATAAAAAGACAGTGATTAGGCCTTTGGAATTGGGCCCTCAGCCCTCTCCCTAAATGTCAATATTACCCTCCGTCTGTGCATTAGAACTTTGTAATGGATGGAAACTTGACCGTCAAACAATTTCTTTTTCCATCTTTAGCATTTGTGTCCCAGTTTTTATATTTTAGGTAAAAAAAATTATACCATAATGACACAACTGTTATTGGTACATTTTAGTAAAAATTAAAATATTTTTTTTCTAATTTAAGTGTGATTTTTTAAAAAATTTAAGATTTTAAAAAGAGGCTATTATAGAAGTAATCACGTAAAAATAAAATTTGAAATGAAAAATAAACTTATTTATTTCTATTAAAATTCATAAAAAAAGGCATCATTGGATTCATTATGGCAATGAAGTTAATGATGATGGGTTCACTTTTAGAAATTATTAAAATAAAAATATAAGGTTAGTGAAGAAATTAGGTAGGTGTGGCCTAATAAATACTCTTTATTCTGGGCGTTAAAATATAACAACTTAGCTGTTCCTCTTTTGATTTGGATGACATTTAGTTATTGCTTTTTAGGGGCATTGCTTTATTGATTTATTGTTTGTGCTTGAAAGGCATCACTATATATCAACAACTGTTTGATTTTGATGGTTAAAAATTTCAACTTTCTTTACAACATCCATTCCCTTTTGACCTTTACTAAGAAAATCAAATGTATTTTATGTGCTCAAAAGAATGAGTGATGTAAGTCACTGCCCATTTTCCTTTCCTTTATATATTTATTTCATAATTTTTTTTTATTTCTAGATCTGTCTTCACCATTTCATGTGATACGAGATTCAGCAGCACTGAGCTGGAGAATTTTGTATTTGCTTCACAGGATATTAATTGTTGGGTGGTACTATAAACATCTTAGGCAAAATATCACATCAATATTATATCTCCATCAATAAACTATGGGTTTTAGTTAAAATTATTTAGAGTTTGAGTTTCATGTTTGTATTTTTCGAAATTTAAGTATTTTTGAATTTGAATATTTTTAGATTAAAAAATATTAAAAGAAAGTGAAATGGGTTTTAATTTTTTTTTTAAATATGAGAAAGGATAAAAAAAATATACACAAATAAATTTATAGTAGTCTAACCCTAATTATCTATTTCCACTATAACCTCACTAACCAATGGCTTTCCCAACTCACTAACTTGAATTAATTCCTTTCAAGGATAATGTATAAATATTTACAATTTATATCTTTTCAAGGCTTAGATATAAAACCTCTTCCCTATATTTTTCAAGGCTAAGACTAAAAGCTCTCTAATTATTGTGACTCGACTAGTAACTTTCCTAATTTACATTTGGTAAAATGATGTAAACAAATGAAACCTTTAAAAGGTCGGTGTTTACGATATTGAAGCTCACTAAAAGATAGAAAATAATTTATACAATGATTTTGCAACCAAGCATTAGAAACTATGTACATGAGAAAAATAACGAAAATAAAGTTTTAAAAAATCTTTGTCTAATGTGATGTCTAGATATCAATCTCTTTGATATAAATAAGCTTGGAGACCTTATTTATACCTTCTCTTTGATTTTTAGTTATCCAAGATTGTTGAAGGGAAAAAATTAGCCGTTTTTGAACAATAAATTCGAGCATTTAAGATACCTTATAAATAGTGGTATGGATACCTTAAGCAAAAATAGCCGTTGGAATAAGCCAAGTATCAATATCATGAAAATAGGTATAAATGTCTTAAGGTTGGGTATCAATGCTTCAAGAACATGTATAGATAATTTGCCTCCTAATTTGTGTGGTGGCTACTGGCTTGCCAATGTATTGTTACATTGCTAAAGGTATCAATTGGGGTCAAGTATCGATACCTTAAGTTTAGGTATCAATACTTAGTCTTTCTAGAAAGTGTTGTTTGAAACATTTTGAGGGAAATATCGATATTTAGTCTTAAAATACCTTGAAAAACACTTTTAAAATATTTTTAATGGATCTTGAGTTAACTCAAAAACACCTGTAGTAATTCAAACCATTTAGGAAACTTGTTTTTAAGTTTTTGTGACACTTGAAAATATTTTAAAGACTGATTCCTACCAATTTGATTAGGGGATTAAAAATCTAAATTAATTTGTAATAATTTATTATATCTAAATACTTTAAAAATTAAAGCTAACAATCTCCATTTTTTAATATAATAAAACCTTAAAAAATTATTTTTAAGAATTATTATAATCAAGTAATACTCCCCTTATTTAAAACCCTCTTTGAAAAATGATTTAAATCACTTTGGGATAATTTGTTTGAATTTCAATTAAATAGTAAGAATTTAAAATGAAATTTAATTTTTAAAAAATACATCTCCCCTTTTTGGTATATCAAAATTAAAGAGAAAAGATTAAAAATCAACTAATAGAATGAGAAAGAAATTTGCTAAAGTAACAAAAATAGCATAAAGAGATATAAAGATAAATCCTAAAATCATGTCATACCATTTTTTATTTTAAAAGAGAAGTCCAGAAGCATCCAAACTCAAAGTAATGTAGAACCCCGAAATATAAAGGCTCAAGCCAACCAAACATAGAACCCTAAATATAAAGTCTTAAGCATGTCGCTCGGCTAATAGTAGCGATGGAAGCAAAATGTGTGTCGATAATCATGTCGTGAACTCTTCCAAGGTCACCATTGGAGGGAAAATGTCGTCTAAGAAGGCTCTAAACTTGTTATTAGAAAGCACATTAATATTCTTGGAAATCCTACAAACATCGCCAAACAAATTAAGTGGCAATGTCGTTAAGGTCGACGAGGTGCTGAAAGAGTATAGCAGTGCTAACTCCAGTTGCTCATCCTAATCATCACCTTCTTCCTCTCTTTTATTTTGTTTACGAAGAGCTCGAATCAAGTTTTAATCCACTACCTGACATCATTTTTAGAGTATTCAAGTTGATGAACGAAAATAACTTTGAGAAATTTTGACATGAGTATACCAATATCTAAGAAAGTGTTAACATAAAGTTGCCAAAAGATGTGACTAAGGTACATTCCAAAATGAAAAGTTTCTTTCTTAGTAAAGGGCCAAAAAACGACCTCAACTATATCATGAAAAAATGTATTAGCTAGGTTGGGTTGACTCTATGTAAGGGCAAAAGGATGACAATATCTTCTAAAATTTGTATATAAGAAGGATAGGCACCATTTTTATTAATTTCTCCCTTATTTGGAAGTTGGGTGTAATGAGCAAGAGAATTAATCTCTTGATCAATAATATAGGATCGAATAGAAATAATCGGTTCACTAGATTCATTAGATAAAAATCTAGTGTAATGCGGGATTAATATGGTAATGCAACACAATTTGAGGAAGGGAATCTATCCTTATTCCTCAAGTGTAGGGACATGAGAAAACTCGAACTCTTACGAGAAAATTGTAATCTACAGGATGAGTAAGCTAATGGGTTGGGTGGCAAAGTGCGTTAGGAGCATCCTCATTTCTAAAGCGAGAGTCCATGAGGTTCTAAGGGTTGTCCGCATTATATGCAGCACCCTCCGTACATTTACGTTTCAAAATAGACTTATGTGCAACAAACATGTGCCTTAAATTTCGGTGCCATGGCTAAAAGTTTGATTAAAGGATAAGACAGGTGATCACTAGGTGCCTAGGGGAAATTTAAAGAATCTTAAGAAAATTGAGAAGTAACTTACAAAGAAACACAATAGCATCATGATCATCAATTTTCATCAATGCATAATTTTACAAAAAATTAATTAATTATAAAATTCATTTTCAAAATTAAGAAAATGAAATTTTGAGGAAAAAGGTTGGGTTTTATGAGGTTAGATATACAAGAAAAACATTTTTTTTTGTGAAGAAAAATATCATAGTATAAAAAAAATAGAGATTTTTTAAATATATAAAAATTTGAGTTTCAAAATTGAAGAAAAAACTTAATAAAAAGGTGTTAAAAAGATATTGAAATGATGAAAATTAATTAAATAACAAGTAAATAACTAATTAAATATTAGTTTAATTAGTATAGATATTGTTATCAATGTAGAAAGATATGAGTTTAATTATACTAAAATACATTATTCTCCTATTTATAGGTTAAAAAGAGATTATAAATAATTTTAGTTATTACTTTTAAAAGAACAGATATAATACGTTACTAATAATATAATTTACATAGTCAAATTCAAACTTTTTTTCATTTTGCAATAAAACATAGAAAAAGGGTTAGAAAGCAGCAATAAAATAAAATTGGTAGATCCAAACAAATGATGCGCTATAGCGTATATGTACTTGTGCTTTGAATGATAAAGGCGAAGGTGAAAGGGACGTGAAATCGAATCGTTTTTGAGTACTGGCTGTGACTGAGCTGACTGTGGGTTCCTTCACCACTGCACAACAAATGCATGTGCATTTCTTCTCTTTTAATTTATGGTTACTGCTACAATTATTGGATCCCCTTGGACCCATTTTTAAAATTTATTTTTATTAATTTTAAAAAATTAATATATCTCTTTTATCACTAGATTTGATTATTAATTTACTTTGGTAGCTTTTTTTATTTTATTATTTAAACTTAATAATTAAGTCCATTTCAATCTTTAAACTTCAAAATGTAAAAATTTAATAACCTGACATTTTAAAATTATAACTTTAAAATATCACTTCATTAAAATGACATATGGAGTTATGTCTCGTATTTTTCAATTTTTTCTCTCAATTAAACTTTACTTTTATTTTTTTACTTAAACTTTAATTAATGTACGTTATTTTAATATTAATTTCTCACTTAAATTTTGATTAGTGTAAGTTATTTTAATATTATTTAATCAACAAATTTAACCTGTAAATACAAAAAAATTTGTGTTTACGTTTTGAAGGTTTTTATTTCGAGTCTCAGGGTTTAATTTTATCTCCATATTTTGTACTATTCGTTTTTTTATTATTTTAGTGAAATTATTTTTACCGGTGATTTTTTATTCTCATCGGAGTAATTTTTCACATAAAATATTTGCATTCGATCTTTTTAATTTTTTCATTTTTTGACTTGTTCGTTGCTTAAACCGGGCTTATCCCCAACATGACCAAAATGAATTTAGTTACATAATGGCATACAAAAAATATAAGTACTAAAATAGACCTAATTACCATATTTAGAGAACAAAAATTATATTAATCTTTTAAAAATATAAAGATATTTTCATATTTTATAATCAATTTTAGGTAATGTATTTTTATTATAAAATAAAAATATATTATTTTGACTACACAAAATAATAATAATTTTTATTGCACAAACTCACTCTATTCAAAATTTAAGTTGAATGCATAACGGATAGCTCTAAGCTTTGTACGAAGTATACCCTTCATTTATATTAAAATTTTATTCGCAAAGTATCATTTTATTCGTGACCCATCTCTCTCTCATCTCATACACTAGTTTTTTTTTTACACCGTTGATATATAAATTAAAATGTATTAAATTATTTTATATCTTTATTAAATTTTATAAATAAAATGAAGAAAATTTTATGATGGTATGGATTAACAATATTGTTAATTATTTAAAATATTATTATTATGTTTTTAAAAAATTTAATAGTATTTTTATTGGTTTAAAAATTCGTTGTGTGAATGAATATTTTAATTTTAATTTTAAGTCGGTTAAAATATGTGTTTTAAACATACGTTGTTTAAAACTATTTTTAAATTTTAAGTTGTTTTCTATTTTTCTTTTTCATTTTCGAAAGTATTTTATATTAGTTTAAAATTTAATATGCTTATAAATTATGTTAATTTATAGATTTTAATAATATTTTATAATTTCTTTATGCTTTTTAGAACATATTTAAATACATCTAATAATATTAAAAATTAATTTTTTAAATTGATAATATTAATATTTTAATAATTACATAAATATTTTTAATTTTGTTGTAAAAATTTCAATAATACTTTTTGGGATTAAAAATAGGGTTAACATGTAACTTTAAATTTTTAGTTTTTTGGATTTTATGCTATTTTAATTATTTTCTTTTATATAATATGAGGGTAGAGAGTAAGAGTAACACGATTCAAATATATATCAAACAAGTATTTGACAAGAGTTTTAACCATCGCTCCATTCAAGTCAAAATATTTTAATTTCTTTTTTAATACATTGTTTGATTTGTTTTTAAATATATTTTAGAAGTGTTTTCTCTTTTTTTTCATATTATTTTTATTAATTATAAAATATTATTTCATTTGATATTTAAATATGTCTATAAATTAAGACTATTGTACATCTTTTTAAGTAGCTTCAGTGTTAGAGATATATATTGTACAACTTTTGGGGGCTAACGGCTAATATGAATAACCTCAAGAGAAATGGGTCTCACACTATGAAATTATTGCATTTCCTACCTCATCACTTGCATATGTTCTTCAAATAAAGTTAACTATCTTTAGGGTCTTGTTCTTGTGGTTGATATGGAGGATCTACGAGATTCACTCTAAGTTGTTGATTGAGTTGTTTGATATGAATAGACTGAACTGTCTCTTCCTGTTAAACATCAAATGGAAGGTCTTGTTGTTGAGAGTCTTTTCCTAACCATAACTTTTCTATATATTTTTTCATTTCTTTGATTAACCTCTTTTTATATTTTTGTTGTTGTTGGTACAATGTTTGTTGTGGAGAAAGTTGTTTCTCTAACATTCTTATCCTTTCTTGCATCTTAATGAATTGTTGTGAGCTAAAATAAAGAAAATAAAGATTTTGGGAGGTTTGGTCACCTAAGAGACACTAGTTTTTCCTTAATACAATGAGAGTTACACCTACTCATACTGAGCATAATATCTAGGTGAGGGTATTGGGGATTACCTTCATGGTAAGGATGATGAAGATCATAAGAATTATATGGAGGTGAGAGATAGTTTATAGAGGTGGGCCTAGTGGGACACATGGTTGCCTCTAGTTAGTCAACTAGTCATTTCCAAGACCCTTGTTAAGTGAGAATGTGATATCATCTAAGTTTTAGGGTATGTAGGTAACAAGTGATGGTTGTCTTGTTAGAATGGTCCAATTGTAGAGATAATTGTCTTGCATATTTCCTAGGTCCTTGTGGAACAATGTCGATGGCCGAACTAGACGAGTGGAGCTAGGTGGGAGGTGAAACTGAAAGGTTGGCAAAGGTAACCTTGTGGTGGTAGCGATCACTATATGTATCACAATATTTCATTTAAAAAATTCAATTTTATTGAAAACAAATATAATCCGCATAAAATTACAAAAATTCAATGCCATATTAATTTACAAATAGAACTAAACCTATTAGGTTTTCAACTTAAATCAACCAATTCTAAAAAGTAGTACTAATTGTTTAGCAAGAAAGATGAAAAATTTGAAAGAAATTTTTTTTATTGCTTGGTAGTATTAAAAATAAGAAGAAAATTAAAATTTGAAAAAATACATTTTTTTAAAAATTATATCTCTTATTTTTTTTTTCATCTTATGTCTCCAACTTGATTTATTTTTATGTATTAAAATAAAAATAATTTCTCTTATTATCTTTTCTTTCAAATATTTTTTTATTGAAAATACCCTAAAAGGTTTACAAAATTAATAATACAAAGTTGATATGGATAATTGGACCATTTATAAATGGCTTCACTCAATATATTATTGAGTTAATATATTAGAAGTACTTAAACTTGATAATTTATATCTCCTGGTACTTATAATTTTTTTAACGTAATTAGCACCTAAACTTAAAAATCGTAAGTCAACTTAGTACTTTTTTTAGCTACCTAACTAATATAGTTGTTAAATATGCTGATGTGATACTAACAACCAATAGCATGATAACACATGACAAATTAAAAATATTTATAAAATTATAATTTTTATTTTTTGGGATTGAAAATTTTAACTTATATTGACTAATATTGGAGTGGATGCAGAGAAGACAAAAATTTCGATTCCATGGACATTGCCTTAAACATTTAGAAGAATATATATTTTCTTTAGGTAAAAAGTTAGAAAAGTGAAATATCTGATGATATCATCCCAGGCAATAATTATAAGTACATATAGCATCATTAAAAATGTTCACTCTATACCCTTCTCTTGGGGCCTTCTTTACTTGTCCATACTTTCATAACCATCACCGACACATTGGAGTAACACTTGAAAATGAAAACAAAAAGAAACCAACAAGGCAATATTAACCATGCAAAATTGAGTTCAATTTATCTTCGATGAGCCTCCAAATCCATCACCACTTTGTGTGCTTTAATCTTCTTTTGCTGATATTTGGCGTAAGAATACCACACCCCACCGGTCGTGTTAATAACCAATCCGGTTACGTTCAAACCATGAACTTGCACACCTCCCAGTAACACAAATCCAAGCGTCTAATAATGAAAAGAAAGTATATATCAGGCATCACTTATGTATGTTTTGTGAAAATATTTATCAGTAAGACAAAATCCACACTTCCATCCCTTAAAAAGCTTTCCAGGCAGGTTATGGGGCAAACAGACTTACCGTGGATCCAACACCTTTGAGTACTCCAACAATGGTTGTGGTTAGAGCTGAGTTAACTATGGTACACAAAAACATGGTGTAGTTAAGAGCGATCCCCATCACCAATGAAAGTAGTAGGATGAACAAAAACGAGAAAGAATTGCTCTGCACACATAGATATTAAATCAAGTTAGAAATCAAATCTATGAAATCCTAATAACATCCAAGAAACAATTTAACAACTTAAGGAAGATTAAATATTTCAAATAGCAGGGAATCAACTACAGCCGAGATTTTATTTTATCTGGTTATATGGTCCTGATTAAAGGAATTCGGTCCTACTTCCTTTGCTTTAGATGGAAAACATCCCTATGTTCCTAATGGAAGCCTGAAGTAGTTCTTAATATAAACAGAAGTGAAAATGAAATGAAATCCAAGGTGAGACATATTTGGGGGAAAAGGAGCTCTCAGGACCAACGTTGTATAACAATTTATGCGCAATCTAAAATCTCATGCACTTTCTTGATTGGTTAAGCGTCTTAACAAACTAATCTAATCTAAACTGCAGCTATCAACAAGGTTCTGAGGCCACATGTTATTGGAAAAAAACAGTTTCACTTAATCTTGTGACATTTGCTCAGGCCTACCACAATCACAAATAAATTACAATTGAAAGAAAATGTGCAAAGTCCTGACCTTTGCTAATAATAATGCCAAAGAATTTGGGAACTCTCCTGTCGCTATAATGAGAAAAAGCAAAAATGGAAGAGAAAGAAAACTGTTATAGAACATTATCTCTATTGAAGAAAGCCCTTCCTCTGCACCAGACTTTTCCACCAACACAAGGTACATGGTCTGCATTTTGGATTAAACTTCAACATGAGGAAGCGATGCAGGGCATTAATAATGAACCTCAACATGCAATGCAAGTTCATAACCAACTATATCTATATGTATATATGTGCAAAAGGAAACCTGGAAAAACACAGAAGTTAGGGCCATGGTGTATCCGGGCAAGTCGAAAGAAAAATCTCCAATGGCAGCTACAATAACTCCCACAGCAGTCAAAACTACCGAAAGGGTCACCTGAAAATTGACACAAAGCACACAATGGATGAGAATTTTCAAGACCAAGTGCAAAATATTTTAAGCTTGTTACAAATGACAAAAACAAGCCCATTGAATTCATTGACAAGGAAAAAGATGATCACAAGGACATGTGTCTTTGACACCTTTACTTAAGCTCTGTTTTTATTAAGGGAAAGAGGACAGTTTGATGGTCTTAGATGCATAACATACAATGCAAACAGTTTAACTTTAAAATGGCACCAACATGATAAAGAGGAAGCCATTGACATTGACGTGGACATAAACATCAATCAAACCCCTTAACAATCATTTCAAGCTACACAAGCTGTCAACAATCAAGTACCAGACATCAAAATTATACATAAAAAGACGTAGAGAAATGACAGTACAAACCTGAGTTGTAGGCTTTCCCTTTCCAGAAAAGAATCCAGCAATGAGAACAGCAAGTGGTGTGAGCCTCTTTATAGCAATATACATAGGAATATTAACGCCTTTCAAGCTTGCAAGAGCAAATGCCACATTTGCGTTGTAAAATAAAGAAATAGGGAGAAGCCTTCTAGCTGTGGTAATATCAACCCCTTTTGCTCTTGTATAACCCATTTGCCGACCAAAGTGAATGAGCAAGGTAGTTGCCAATTGCTAAGACAATCAAGTAACCAAGTAAGTTTGTTTACAATAAACTCAAAGATCCAATGCCCCATTTTGTTTCTTTAAAAGAGAAAACACAAAAAGAAATACCTGCAAAGTAAGAAGGGTCATGGAGTGCGCATATTGCATAATAATTGCTTTATTGATAAAAACCATAGCCATGGATGCAATCCCATATGATAAAGCTGCAAACAAACTACATGGCAAACAAATCTTCAGCTTTACTGATTTAATAACAATGCTTTTTATTTCTGTTCTTTTTTTTTTCCTCTTAAAAGAAAAGAACAGTGTACTTGGTGGGTAAAGTAAATGATGTCTGACATGCAAAATATCTAAGTGTCAGAACAATTACAAGACAAAATTATAACCTTAAAAAGGAACTGCCATCTGCAACAGTGCTGGTATCCATGATTGATAGAGATCGAAGATTGGATTGCCGCTTTTGCAAATCAAAGACAATTTGAATAGCAGTAAATCCAAATCCAATTACATCGTCGAGTTAACAGAATCCAGATTCCACCTATAAAAATATATAAGAACTACAAAGAGATTCCTGCAAATCGAACAACCAGAAAATGGGGTCTTCAGATCGGGAAAAAAGGAAAAATGAAAACCAACCATCATCGGAAAACAAATCACCTGATAGCAGAAATGGTTGAATTACATAGAGACCCAAGGTAGCCTTTTTATGGAATGAAAATCTAGAAAATAAGAGAACTGTTGGATCGAGTGAAAAGGGGAGTTTGAAGGGTCGATGGAGAGGGTTAAGATTAAGAAGTCCAGCGGGAAGGAACGTGAAGATGGAATATCCAATAATAATAATAAATAATAAATAATAAATAATAAATAATAATAAAGTAATACAAGTAAAAAAATAAATAGACCGTAAAGAAAGGGGAAAAGGAAGGGAGATTTGGTATATAGAGAAACAGCTGGCGGTGAGATACTGAGAAAGAGAATGGGATTGGGAATTGGAACAAAGACATCGCCATCAGTATCACTTGGGATGCTCCCTTCCTTGCTTGGTTTCATTGCAACACTAATGGAGCTTTGGCTGTTTCGTTGTTGCATCTACCATTTTCCAAGTAGTAGTAATAATTATGTTTCGATGGCTCCATCTGCATCTCATCTACAATTCAGCTTCTTATCACTTTTTTCTTTTCTTTTCTTTTTTTTTTTTTTTGTTATACGTCTCACGTTTTAACATTCTTGAGCTACGCTAGTCTACCACCACAACACCATTAAAGACAGTAGATACCTTAGGTGACGTGAGCTTGCTCCCATCATGTGTATCATCAACTAACATTCGTCTTCAAGTTCCAAGGAGGCCAAGTTTTCGTCGGGCAATTTTAGTATGCAACCGATTTCAATGAAGCCATTCATCATTGGGCCATTTTCAAGGGCTAAGGATCCAATTCAAGCCACAATGAGATTGTCTACAAGTGGGCCCATTTCAATTGGGTTGACTCCAAGTTGACCTATAATTGGGCCAAAATCAAGAGGGCCATTTTCAAGCTCAAAAGAACCTTTACAAACACTAAGTGGGCCACTCGCAAGTACTAAGGTTAAACGACTTAAAAAGGCAGTCACGGGATGCCCCAAGAAGATTGGGTCGAATGTGAAAAGCCCAAGTTCAAAATTTAGATCCAACAAGATCAAGGAGAATGCAATATTCTAGAAGCAGCCCATTCAGATCCTAACACCAGCCACTTGGTTTTCAAGATTCAATCTCTTTACTTAATGCATTCATGAGTGTTTTAATGTCTTTATGTTTGTTATGTTTTTTTATTTATGTTTTAACATTTTATGTTTTAATAGGCTTTTAATATGTCTTAGGTACATCCTCATGGTTGGTTGCACAAGGAACATACACCAAAGATCATTCAGCTTCCATTGATACATTGTATCATGAGAATCCATGCGCCATCAACTCTTCACCTACCTTGGGTTTAATGTACAAACAACATACATGAAAGGCCACATATCTTCCTTTAAGATTCAATGCATGTTTAGCCAAGCCAAGGAACATACATGCATGTGTTACGGGGCTAGATCTTTCGTCTCGCGATTTGTTCGTCCTAACTCGCCTAAATCAGCATTTACTCAAGTGAGGGCTACTTTAGAACTCCTCATGAGATGTGTTTGAGTAAATACTCTCAATATTCTTTTATTCACAAAGAATAATGAAACAATGAATAGAGTGAGTACAAATGAGGGGAAGACTCTCTATTTATAGTTGAGCTCCCCCAGTCAAGATTACATTACATTAACAGACGAGATTAGTTTATCCATTGATTTTAGGGATTTACAAGATTACATTAAATAAAATCAAATCTAATCTTTACAAGATATGATTATCTATCAATCTTTAAAGATTAGTTCCCATATTTATCAAGATTGCCTAAGTTGCCATATCTTTATTATCGGGCCAACCAGGCTTCAATCTGACAAGCTTATTTAATAGCTTACTGAATCAGGCCAGTTCTTGCGGATCAAATGATCCCCATCTAAACAATAGACATTCAATGAATGCATTTGGTGCGATGGTCATGGGCTTTAAACTTTGACCTATGACACATCACGTCTAAAGGGGGATAAATGTGACTCTTCGTCAATTCATTGAATGTTAAAGTTCATGTAACAGCTAGATTCATGTATTGGTTTGGTACATGTATCTTATTAATGGTCGAATTGCCCATTCCCATTCTTGTGGGATTTGATCCAAGTATAAACATTAGGCCTTAGGCTTATGTAAAAGGCTAATAAACATTAATTAATTAAGGGTTGTTTGGATAGGCAGTATGTCTACCTGCAGTTAGTGTAAAAACAACGGTGGCAGTGAGATTAGATACTGTAGCGATATTGTAGCATGAGACAAAAAGTAAGATAAATGCACCACATTGCACCACCCCACCCTAAGAGTTATCTCTTTGGTTCTTTTGAGAACTTTATCCGAACTTATCAAGAATTATTTCTTGTGGCGTTCACCCCCTCCCTAATCTTATCATTCACCCTTTACCTATCTTGAGTGTGGCGACTACCTTATAATTTCGGTTCTTATCTTCCTAGATAACGGGTCAAGGTCCTGCTTATACCATTGATTCGTAACTTGTTATAGAAATTGAGTTAAAGTCCTTATACCTTTGTTAGTTTCTTAATATAGTTATTGGGTTTAAGTCTTTTTTTTTAATATATTTTAGACGATCGGGCAATAAACTGTGCTCCAATAATTCGAGTTTGAACCTCGTTGTTCTTTTCGAGGTTTAATGTGATTAGAGGATCACATCATTCTGTTCAATTTCATTAATTCTTTCAACTTACCAAGTTCACTAACCTCGCCTTTTTATGCATCCAAGTCATAGCACCTTAATCTAGATCTAAATATTGAAGAGTCAGATCTACTCCAAGATTAAGTGGACACAATGACATACAAACAACAAAAGAGATCAACTTCACTTTGCTAAATCACCATCTTAAACCTCCATCCTCAATAACTCTTTTCACCACATACGGTATAAACCACCATCATAGTCTACTTAAAATATTTTCTGTAACTTAATTGTTATGCCAATCGGTGCCATTTATGGGAATCTAGAGAAAAAAGCTATGGCTCAATCAACCCAAAACATTTTAAAAGTGCAAGAAAATGAGATCACTTACGAGCAAAATAATCAGCATTACTAGAATCAATATTATAATTAGTATGGATACCAATATGGTTATGATCACGAGCAATATATTTAGCAACAACTAAAGAGCAAAATATCAAGGTTATGCTACTTACAACTATTAGGGACCATTTGGTCAAGGACAATACTACTAACAACCTTAATTAGAGCAAGCACTTGGATATCATCAAAACTATCTGAATCAACTTGATTTCATTAAAGGTAACCAATAGTCGGAGACTTAAAGGGGTTGAGAACCCTACCATAGAAAATAATACTCCCACTGCACAACAATACACTAAACTACAATAGCAAATTAAGCTTTTAGAAAAGTATAATTAACAACAAGAAACCATATAACAGAATACCCAGATCATTCTTAAATTAAGAATCGAACAAGGAAATCCAAAAATGTGAACATAGCATTGGGTCATGATTTAGTGACTATTGAATAGTTTGGTGTCTTAAATGAAAACTTTTGAATAATTCAACGAAAAAATTATAACCTTTTTAGTTAAATGACCAAAATGAAAACTTCAGCCTAATTTAATGATTAATGATGTAATTTATAAAAAAAATTATTGCCAATAATTATTATTTTATAATAAATAAGACATTCAATGTGGTTAAGTGCGTAGGTCTAAGATGTGCCGTTGAGCATCCCAAGTTTCAACACAATGCCTGAAATAAATGCAAGCTTCGTCAGTTTCCCCAAGGAACTAGAACATCTCAACTCACTTTCAACGCAGCTATGTCCATTGCTTTATTTTCTCCCACTATTCCTCACTTCTTCCAACCCCTCTTACCAGGCTTCCACCTTGTAAGTATCTCTCTCTTCTCTCTGCATTCTGCTGTGTTGCTAAGTAGAGCTAAAGTAATGCATGCATTATTTGCAGTCAATCCCTCTTTCATTTTTCAAGGACTACTTAAAGGGTCAAATTAACTGTGAAAGTGCCGTCCTGAGAAGCTATGGAAGAACATGGTCAGTGAAGATTAGAGACCGGAGATTTGAAGATGGGTGGCAAGATTTTGCACGAGACCATGATTTACATGTGGGCGATTTCTTGGTGTTCAGATATGGAGGAAATATGGTTTTTGATGTTGTGGTGTTTGATACTAGTGCCTGTCAAAGACAATATCCACTATTAGCTACCCAAACCCAACAAACCGCAAAAGAGATTGGGAGTAAGCTCTTTCATTCTTTTTCCTTATATATGTCCATGTGTATATACATTGATACTGAGAAAGTATTGCTTAATAGTATGATTTGATGGTTTAGAACAACATGAGAAACGGACAAGCACTTCGGTCACCCTTGAAAGCCCTCATTTTGTGTCAAATTTGACCCTTGAATCCATGAAAAGCTTCAGACTGGTAAGTTTATTTATTTGGTACAAAAAATACGCCTGTAAAATCAATTCAATAGGCATCACAGTTATGTTTCATATATCGTACAGAATATTCCAAGAAAATTTGCAAGGTCCAATGATCTGGACAGATCTTGTGAGACGGTTCTTGTTGATGAACAAGGTCGGTCATGGATGGCAAGTATACGGCTCAAAGATTCAGACGGTCAAGTCTACATTGGACGCGGTTGGAGAAACATTTGCATTGGAAATAGCCTCGGTTTAAAGGATTGTGTCAAACTTGAGCTCATTGGAAATGGAATTACGCCTATATTTAAACTTTATAGTATGTTAAAGAAATCTTGTTTATCAATTCGGGATTTGTTTTCTCCCAGTATTACTGATCAAACAACTCTTTTTGTTTTTCAGAGGTTGCAAGCAACTCAGATGCCAAAAAGTTGCCTAATTGTTTTGGTTCCAACGCTGGTTGTTCAGGAGGATCAACCATAATTTTAGAATGAATAGCAATTAAATGATAAACAGTGAATCCTAAGCAGACAGGCCAAGTAAAATGTTGTTTTGTCTTATATATTTTGCACTGTGCTATGAAAGTGAAAAGGTGTGGAATTCGAAATTAATATGTAATTCTGTGCTGATGTGTTAATAAATAGCTTAAATATGTTGCAAAACTGAAATAATTCAAGCCCTGAGCTTAGATTTATTGACAATGGAATTCCTGTTATAATTCTAACCACATTCTTCGACTGTGTAACCCTAAAATGGTTAAGGGTCAACTTTAAAAAAATAGAATCTATTTAGTATTTTCAATGATGGGATAATCCAAACAATAACTATATGAACAAAGTAATTACCCCATAAACTGCAGCCAATTACATCAAGGGAAACTACCTTGCCATCGACAATTCGCATTTCAAAGCGGGGTTTGAGCTCGAGATGTCTCATCTTTCACAAACCATCCCCTTCAGTAGATGGACTAGATTTGGAACTGGCCATATCTACGTCTTGTGAATCTTTCATCACATAACTAGTTGATACTTGCGAATCTAGCTCACAGCTATTTATTTCTCTTGGAACAAATGAAAATTGCTTTGCATCAATTGTCTTCGCACTTTTGGCTTTTATATATCTTCGGAGTTGGTTGCATCAAATAGATCTTTGTCAGACCTGCAAATCCCCTTCATATCAGTTGAACATGGCAGAGTACTAATCCTATCCATATTCTCTGGATTTCCTCTCACAGCTATAGAATTAACCTTATCCATATCATCACCATTTATTCGGATAACTTCTGAATCAATCTGTAAACATGAATTGTTTTCACAGAAGGAAACTTCCTCAGAAAGAGAGGAGTTGGACTTTAAACTAACCACATCACCATCCTGATGAGCATCAGTATTCATTCCTGTAGATGACTCAACTTTAAGTCCAGGAATTTCTGAATGCAAACTACCATTCAATGACAAGGACGGAGAAAGACTAGAAGTGATGGACTCATTTTCAGGTAGGCACTGAATTTGCTGCTTTGGACAATGTTCAACTAAAGCTTTAATTGATTTCTCTTCATCATTCCCCTGAGTTCCTGAAGTTCTAAGACATGAGGGGCGTACAGAAACCCTGCACAAATAGTATCCCCGTAAGGTCACTGATATAAAGCACTTGCAAAGATGATTACACATACAATAAAAGCAACCTTTTTGACAACCAAAATCCATGTATCCCTCCTTTACCAATTTAAAAGGGGCCAGTGATGCAGGAGTATCTAAATCTTAAAATCTCAATAGTTGCAATTTTATCTCAACAGGCTAATTCAGATCAAACATTCAAGAATTATGGGGTTCTAATTAATACATGCTGCAAAGTAAATCAAAGCTTTGAACAGAAGAATGGGAGAGAAAAAAATGGCTTTAAATGCCAGAATTTACCAAGGAAAAAGGTACCTGCTATATAAAAGCATATATGCAACCTGAGAAAGGACCTCTGCCAATTCAACCCTCATAACCTGGAGAAAGTGGCAGATCACATCAAGTTCACAACAGAAAACTCAAGTAAACCTTTTTTTTTTTTTGTCTACCACTTTGTAACTATGACTGAAGGCGAATGACACAGTGATCTTGGCACAAATAAAACTCCGCAGAGAGATTCTTTTAATAGGTACAACACTCACAATCAGAAAAGGGAAATGGTGGTAATACACGTGTGTGCGTGTCAGAGAGAGAGGGAGTACCTTACAGTCGTCAATTCTATACCAGTTTCCATTGAAATCTTGGGTATAGCAGATATAATGACCAAAAAAGGATGCATTTAACATATCCAAATGGACAACAACTGCATAAAGTTTGTACACATTGGTATCATCTCCATCCCCACTCATGTAAGAGGTAAGATCTAATGTCTCAGGAAAGCTAACTCTTTTGTTGAGTTTCCCAAACCGGCCACTCTGCAAAGATTTTCAATAGAAATTTCAGCCATAAAAAAGAGTAAACTACACCTAAAGTCACTAAACTATTAGTAAGTGTACGTTTTGGTCAACTTTAAAAAGTTACAAAATGATCTCTAAACAATTCAAAAATTTTCATTTAAGTTACTAGGTTGTTAAAGTCGATATTATATGGCCTTCTCTATTCGCATTGTCTGCACTAAACGAAAGCTCTCATCCCCTTCTCTTCTACAATTAAGTTTTTTTTTCATGAAATATCTTTAAACATCACGAATCTACGAACTAGAATTCAAACAGCTTTTTTATCTAATCTTTGACATTGACTGTTAGATATCTAAGGTGTGTTCTTCCACTTGTCGAAGATCTAATGTCTCAGGAAAGCTAACTCTTTTGTTGAGTTTCCCAAACCGGCCACTCTGCAAAGATTTTCAATAGAAATTTCAGCCATAAAAAAGAGTAAACTACACCTAAAGTCACTAAACTATTAGTAAGTGTACGTTTTGGTCAACTTTAAAAAGTTACAAAATGATCTCTAAACAATTCAAAAATTTTCATTTAAGTTACTAGGTTGTTAAAGTCGATATTATATGGCCTTCTCTATTCGCATTGTCTGCACTAAATGAAAGCTCTCATCCCCTTCTCTTCTACAATTAAGTTTTTTTTTCATGAAATATCTTTAAACATCACGAATCTACGAACTAGAATTCAAACAGCTTTTTTATCTAATCTTTGACATTGACTGTTAGATATCTAAGGTGTGTTCTTCCACTTGTCGATGAATACTGATCCATTGTATCGATCGTTGAATCATTACTTGGAGCTAGCTAGACTTTCTTAAAAAAAAAAAAAAAGACTTAACAGCCCATTGACTTAAATAAAAACTTTCGAATAATTTAGTAATCATTTTATAACTTTTTAACATTGTGTGACCAAAATATAAATTTCCTAATGGTTTAGTGACTTTAGGTATGATTTACCCAAAGAAATCAATGATTCTATTAACCAGCAAACAAAAAGAAGACAGTAAGCATCAACAAAACAAACAAATAACATATGCAAGATGTAGGTAAGACCTCAAATCTTTTTAAGGCAATTGTAAGAATGTTAGGAGCCCATCGTATAGTAAGCCGCTTCCATGCCTTGACATAGTCATTGCAACTGAAAATAATAAACACCATAAATAAACCAAATAGGTACAAATCAATGTACAATAAAAGCATATAAAATGTAGCTAAAATTCCAGTCTCAATAATTTAAAACCATGCAAACTAAATTATATAGATCTTGAGAGAAAGTGAAGGGGAATGAATGATACCCATCACATTTGTACATATTTTCCCCATGAAGCCACTCTTTAACAGTGAATTGATCAAGGCATTCCTCCAACGATGAAGCATCTCCATTAATTTCAACAGTTAAATCCATCATATTTTCACATTGATTTGAAATCTTATTGCAATTTGTACAAATCACCTGCAAGGTTTTAACATGATGATAAAGCATATAAATCAGGGTACAAACTAAGCATTGAATAATACCAAGCAAGGTGATTTATATGAAGGATTATGGCAAAATCAACTGAACTATCCTTTAGGGTGTGCTTTGTTGGGTGGAAAAGTGGAAAGATGGGAGGAGGGAATGGAAAAGTGAAAAGAAAATAAATTTTAAGTGTGCTTGGTAGGGAAGAAAAGTGAGAGGAAAGAAAATGGAAGGGATGATCATTTTCCATCCAAATGCAAAAAAACCAATATTTCTAAATTGAAATGATGTGAGGGGAGATGTGTATGTTACCTCAAAATTATGCATTTTTGAAATGTTTTATTTCTTTTCCTTTCCTTTTTCAACTCTACCAAGCAATGGAGGTAAAAAAAATTACTTTTTCTTTCAATTTTTCCATCTCTCCTACCAAGCAGACCTATGGAAAGAAAAAAATAATATTTTCCATCATTCTATTTTTCTACCCCTTCAAATTTCCATCTTTAGAAGAATGGAAAACATTATTTTTCTTTCCATAGGAGTGCTTCCAGGAGAGATGAAAAAATGGATTCCATCCATTGCTTGCTAGAGTTGAAAAATGAAAGGAAAGAAAATAAAACATTTAAAAAATGCATAATTTTGAACTAACATACGCATCTCTCATTTTCTCTCCTCTTATCTTTCCAATTTGAAAGAATTAGTTTTCATGCATTAGGATGGAAAATGGTCATCCATCCTATTTTCTTTCGTCCCATTTTTCTTCTCAACCAAGCATACTCCAATTTTATTTTCCTTTCACTTTTCCACTCCCACCTCCCATCCCTTCACTTTTCCTCCCAACCAAACACACCCTTAATGTTAAGATGTTCACTCTGAACAAATGCTGGCCTAGTTAAGGAGCAACACTCTTATTCACATTGAGTTTCCAATTCATATGGCTACTCTAGTTTTTCTTCAAGGGGGGGGGGGAGATGGAGGAAAAAGCCTAAATTAAGGAGCAAATGGAAAAAACACAATGTTGCATAACATTGTTTGCTAAATCCAAAGATACAGTATCTCTATCAATGCCAAATAACAAAAGTTCAATAGCAAAAAGGGCGAAAATCAATTATTCTAATCAATAGGATACATCACCTGCGACTGTAGATGACCACCAAATATGTGCTGAATAAGTGTTGTCTCTTGAGAGCTATGATCAACTGCTTTTTCTCCACCAAATTCATCAAGGCAGACTGATTGCATTGTATCAATAGCAAACCTGAAAAAAAGGCAATGATAATTACAAATAAATCTAGAAGCCAACAACTTCCTCTTAATTTCAAGATGTTAAAAGAGAATGCAATCAAATATGAGATGCTAACCTCATGAATTCATGAGCATCCTCCTGTCTTCCATAACCAAGATTACCTCCAATATTAGGCAACCGTGAGAGAATATTAGTTGGTGAAAATGGATGATGACTTTGGCTTGATCTTTCAATGTGAGTTTGAAGTTCGCATAGAAAGCACCAATCATTACGTCTGCCTGGAAAGAAGAAATTACAATGAAGGTCAGATGCTGTTCAAGAACCTTGAGAGTAGCAGTTTCAGTTTCTAAATTTACACTCTTTCCGATGCCCTTTCTCCAACAGGTAAGCAACAAGAGGCCGAGTAGAAGCAAGGCACTGCAGAACAACATTGGCAAAGCAACTGTAGGCAAAGGACAAACATGGAAAAATAAATAAAGATTAGAATAAGAAAAATAAACTTATCCCGTCTAATAAAAAGTTGTAACAAATAACAATAATTATAAACAAAAGCTTGAACAAAAAGAAATATAAGCATGGTAAATATGAACCTATTTCCACAATTTAATAGTCCACATGGACGGAATCCTGGTTTCTCCCAGTTGAAAAGTTCTACAAACTCATTATATGGGAAAAGAACCTGAAAAAAGGGAAAAAAAAAAAAGAAGAAAAAGAAGAAGAAGAAGAAGAAAGAATGCGTTTTAAATTTACTTCTATTGGTTTTAAAGAGGTTCAAAGGATTAACCTCTGTTGGCTTCTTGCTGATTGTAGAGGTTCCGCGGGCAGGAACCAAAGCAACTCCTGAAAATGATTTTGTGTTAGCAGTCTGTGCTGAATTTACTTTGCACTTTGTCTTATGCCCGTCTTTCCAGTGCACCTTCTGGCAAGTTAAGGAGCTGAAAAAGAAAGTAAAAGTAATGAGATCAAACCATTCAAATGATGAATACATAAATTAAGAAATTAGTAAATCATCGTTCACTAGCATGCTAATAGAGAATTCTTGTTTTATTATATCGGACAACAAATGCAAATTTTAAAGTCAAGGATCATTGAGATTAAGAGGCTTTTCGATAACTCATGCAAATAGGACTAGAAATATGGCATCTTTCCGTAGAATTGACTGATAGGTGATCAAAGTATCGACATTGAACTTTCAAGGCTTCTAATTTATACACACCATTAGTGTTGAATAAGTCCAGATTCTATAAGCAAAAAAATCCAGGAAACCCCAATATGGCAGCAAAAATAATTCTTTCTATATTCTGACCTATAAATAAGAAAATACCAAATGATTATTTTATTTTAAGAAAAAGTGAAGTAAATTAAAAAGCATAAAACTTGCAACTTAATAGAAAAAAAAACACCAAAAATTCAATCATAAGAATTAACTTACCTCAATTTGGAAAAAAAAAAACTTTCCTATTTTAATTTTCGTTATCTCGAAAAGCAAAAGAAACTTCAGCTATAACAATAACGAAAAACAGCAGTAATCATCGCAAAAAAAAAAAGCAAAAACAAAAAAAAAAAACACTAAAATAAAATAAATTATTTGGGGGGAGGGGATGGGGGGGGGAAGCGTTGTGTACCAATAACGAACAGATTTACACCGCGAGCACTTCTTGGAGGCGGGATTGGAACAAACGGCGCAAGTAGAGACGTCGTTGTCGATGGGGATGGAAGGCATTATTTGTTGACGATCGAAATTGGCGTCCAATCCGAAGTATTTCGAGGCCGTATTTTTTATCAGGTGAAGAGCCCCAAAGCCAATATAAAAAGCGTGAATAAATTGCAGGATATCCAAATTTAATTTAACACATGCATCTACACGGTTACTAATTTTTCTTCATCGAATTTTTCAATACCAACATTAACTTCATTACTAATTTGTAATTCTTATATATTCAATCCAAAAAAAACCTTCTAATTCTTATATTGAATTTACTCTTACTCAACCCCAAAAGGGTTTAAGATGAATTTGAATAAAAAAATTTCCAAAATACAAAATTAGCAAATCTAACTTTTATAAAAACAACAATATCAGCAGCTGGGTTAATTTCTATAGTGCCAGCTCTTTTTTTTTTTCTTGTTTAGTTAGCTAAGGAAGGTATCTTATGAAACAAATATAATAAATCAATGCCAAGACCCAGACGCTGAAACCCTCTTCGCTCTATTTAAATTATGCCTAGTTTAATGCCGTTTTTGTGGTCTAAGGCAGTTAGCGCTTCACTTTCATTGGTATAGTTTCGGATCAAGTAAGTTTAAATAGTAAAAATGATTATTTATTTAGTTAACTAAATATTAAAATAGTTATTAATATTTCATAATTAATAAATTTAAATAAATAATTTTATCAATTAATTAATTAACAAATTAAAATTATTCGAATTAAAAATTTAGATCTAACTGATGGCTCAAACCATTCATATAATAAATAAACATTGAAGGAAAAAAAAATGGCTTTGATTTATATGTTAGATCTGGCTCATGGCTCCAACTAGGGATTTCTTTGTGTGATTTTATATATTTAGGGAATAGAATATATAAACATGGTTGAATCTCTAAAAAAAAGTTTAACTTAGCATTGGTTAAAATGCAGATTAAAGAATAGTAACATGTTGGATATAAGTCGCAGTGTTTGGAGTTGATAAATGTCCTATAAGATATGGTAAAATATAATAAATTGCTACAGAATTTAAAAGTTAATTAAGAAGCAATTAGTAAAACCAGAGTTTTAGGGATATTAGAAAAAACGTGAGTTTTGAGGATCAATGAAATGGGGCATTTTGTTGGGAGTTAAAAGGGTTTAGTGATACAGTGCATTCCATTCGACTGAGTAACAACCTTTGGTAACAGCCTAACAATCCGTTGTAATTGCCTTTTTGATTGGCTCTAAAAACCAATTGAAAATTGTTGTGCTTCTTGAAGAAATAACCCAGTTAAAATTTGGTTTCTTTTACTCTTCTCCCTTTCCTCTCATTTCCCCTCCTTCTTCCTATACATTTTTTTTGTTTTGTATCTATTGTTATAGAATTTAAAAGTTAGTTAAGAATCAATTAGTAACAAGTTAGTAAAATGGAAAGCTTTAGGGAAATTAATGAAACAAGTATTTTGTTAAGAGTCCCGACTAAGTAACAAATTGACAGTCCATCGTAATTACCATTTTTGATTGGCTCTTAAAACCAATTGAAAAAGGTCACGATTCTTCAAGTAGCAAACAAGTCAGAATCCAATTTATTTTTCTCTCTTCTCTCCTTCCACTTGTTTGCCCTTCTTCCTCTTGTACATTTTTTGTTCTACGGCAAGTCCATTTTGATCCAACGATTATAAATTATCTCAATGGATGGTCTAGATCAAATTCTAGAACATTCCCACCTTACCCTGTTAAATGCTATACGGTGGTGGAATATTTTAAAGCTCCCAAAACATTCTATTTGGTTCCACAAGGATTCAGCCTTTGCTTCAGACTTCTAGAGTATGAGCCACTCTAACAACCTCGTGGCTTAATTATCTTTTGTTTGCTCGATTTCGGACCTAATGAGGCCTTGCTCACCCGCGTATTAGGACATAAGAAAGGTGTAAACCACAAGTCTAGTTTCCACGAGGGTTTGAAAAATGCTTAAAATGACATACTAAAGGGTCCAATGGATATGATAGGGCCAAACAAGATCCAAAAAAAATCCAAAAGGCTAAAATTAACCCTTTAATTGCTATAAGCTCTACTAGCCAAGAGCATTGGGGTTGGACTTAGTCCTAGGATAAAAAAGCCTAATAGTATCAACAAGGAAAAGCTAAGGGAGCTTCACAATAACTCCAACGTATGAGTGAAACCTAAGGGTACGTTTGGTTCACTGTAATGGAATAGGGCTGTAATTGAATAGAGCTGTAATGGAATAGAGCTGTAATCAGTAATTCAACTGTTTGGTTGAATGAAATGGAATAAAACTGTAATAGTATTCTTGTGTTTGGTTGAATGGAATGATGTTGTAATAGCATAAGGAAAAAAACTAAAATGACCAGAATACCCTTAGCAGAAAATTTTTTTAAGGTAGATGATTATTGTTATTGTTATTAAATTTTAATAAGATTATTATTGAAAATAATTTTAAAAAAATAATAAATAGTTTAACCATATTTTAACATAATTATTATTAAATATAATTTAATAACATTCTTAATATAATTATTATTATATGAATTAAAAAATCAAAATATATAATATACTTTATTATTTTTAAACTGCACTACATATTTAATATGCTAAAATAAACAAATAAATTAATTTTTCTACAATAAAAAAATATATTAGAAGTAATAAATAACTTGAGAATTATATTTCATATCCAAACATAATATTCATATATTAACAAAAAGTTACGTGATTTCATTAGTTTATATGTCATAATCCATATGTTATAAAATTTTACAACCTCAAAAAGTTTGAGATTCAATTAATTAAACTGAATTGGTTTATAAGCTCATTGTTTGATTGTTATATAATTGTTATTGCTTGTGCTTTTTTTGTTTATTTATAATATAAGTATTGATATTTTTGTTTGATTATTTTATAAGTAAAAAAATGTTTCATTTTTCAAAAACATGCCCCAACAAATTCATTTAATTTAAATGAATATATTTTAATTTTTAATTTTTTTAACGAATATATATTAATAACTTGATAAATAAACAAACAAGCATGATCAGAAATTTACCTATTCTGTTCAATAATAATCCTCCTCCAATTTGCAACCGTTAATTAGTGGGGGTTACGTACCATATATTTATCCAATTTGATTGGATTCAAGTTGTTATTTAACCATCAAAAATTAATTTTATTTAATAATATGTTCACAATTCAGAATTAGCTTGCATAGAAATGGAAGGGTTTTCTAAAGGATTCGTTTACACCGATTTCTAGACTTAGCCAATCCTTCAACTGCAGATTCAGCAACTGAGTAAATAGGATAAACAACGATTTCGTACAAAATAATAGCAAACTCCAATACAACCATGACAAAACAAAAAAAAAAGAATAAAAATGATTTGCAAACGATTAGTTTGTTCAACTTTCCAGTTTTATAATCGGACCACAAATTTTGGGTTCCACCAATTGACGCATGTGGTTAGGCATAAGAGATTGGGCAATACAATAAAAATATCATGCCAAATACACTAAGATAAGCAAAGAACCTAAACCTCACATGGAATAAACAAAGAAAATTTTAAAATCACATAATCTGATTCACAACACATACCATCAAACATGTGTTTTGGAACAGTGAAGTTTCAGCATCAGCTGCAGAATTTATATAATAAAAAGGAATGATACCTCGGATTTTATTATGGCAAGTGCCAAGCAAAGATTATACTTTTCTAGAATGTAACTCACAAGATGTAGAAAAAATACTTCAAATAACAATACTCGAATAAAGAAGACTATAATTTGAAACAAGATGAAGGGCATCATAACCGAAACAAGCACATGATTAACTTCATCCACAAAAATATCCAATAATTAAGTGTCAAGCAACAATAGCCTAAGCAGCTACATGAAAATAGAAACTACAAATATTTAAAAGCATCCAATGTAATAAATGACATTTCTCATGTAATGTTCCCATAAAACTTTTACTAAAATAGATGGATTCATCAAAACAACCTCATAGCCAACTTAAGCCAAAGCTGTTGCAACCTTCTTCCTCAGTACTGCTTCAGTACCTAGTATCATGATCCAACACAAATATTTAACAAAATGAAAGGGGGAAAAGCCCTTAAACTAGAACAGAATATGTTTATATAATGAATTAGCAATTTCGTACCTTCTTTGAAACCAGTCTTGAACCTACGAGGAACGTGGCAAAGATACCTCATCCTACTAGTTCAAGTGGTCTTTATTCGGATTGCCTTAGTAGCAGAACAAGTTGCAATGACAGTTCAATAAAGGATCAACCACAAAATGAAGCTTCCTCTTCTCCGAATATATCATCAAATAGCAGGCCTACAATATCTAACTGCATTAATAACGCTTTATTCCTTCTTTCTTTCTTGGTAGGCAATGCATAGGCAAGTTAAAACATCTGAGCAATTAGTGACAATCAGAGGCAAGCAGCAAGTAAAATTGTTTCCAACATCATTCAGTAGAACAAGAGAAATATTACTCAAATCAGAGTAGGAAATTACCCTCATCATCAGAAGAACCAGATTGCTCAACCATCTTAGTATGTTTTCCAGCCTTTTTAAGCCGCTTAAACATTTTAGTTTCCTGAGTAAATTTTCATCCAACAAAGCCATCAGGGAAAATCATGGATATTGTAACCTCGACAGCTCATATCAAATGTCAAACATAGGAATTTTTCTTAAGAATGCTAGAACTATCTTACAATGATTAGTAATACAAATGATAGCAACGAATAAAATTGAGTATATGCTAAGAAAGACTAAAATTCAGAAAGACTAAAAATAGATTAATACCTTGATAAATATGTTTACAGTACCACTCTTATGAAGACTAGGATCTAGCTAAGAATACATGATGCGAATAGGCTTGTTATACAGTGGAGTGAAATGAAATAGATCCAATGCCCAAGAACAAAAGTGCACTGGTAATTAATTGAATAATTCAAAAGAATGAAATTATAATTATCTAAAACACCAACTTGTTCTTTCAAAAAAAAAATAACATGAACTTGAAAGAAATGAATCATAAAAAGCTAATTTCTAACATACAAGTTCGATCCACTCTTGGGGAGTTGCAAACATGCATTCTATATCTAAAGACTACATACATTATGAGAAGTTCCAAAGCAAAACTAACAATTAACCATTTTTACATTTCCAAGAAACATTAGCAATTAACCATCAGCAAGAAATACCTAGATACTATAATACACTAAAACTTTGCAATTAAATTAGATTACAAAGTAATTACCAATAATGTTATACAATTATAGTAATTGCAATAATATCTTTCAATAACTACATTCCCATTCCAAAAGAACTCACAGTCGAGATGACTATCAAACATCTTTCAATTGTTGATTATTTAATAAAGAATAAGTTTTTTAAAGTTAAGTAGAAGTCTAACCACCATGAGGATTGTTATAGTTGACATAACCGTAGCTGATAGAACGACCGGTAGCCAAGTCCCGACAAACTCTTTCTAAGGCGACTTGAGCCACCTGGCTAAACATTTGGAAGAGTTGTTCATCAGTAACGGAAGTATCAGAATCCTCGACATAGAGTGAAGTCAGCATAAATTGCGGTCTCCCAGGTCCGGGAGCAACGCCATTTGGCCCGAAAACTGGCGCCTGATACTGAACATGAATTTGCGCCATTAAAAGAACCCTAATCCAACTCTTTTAGATCATTGTTTTTTATTTTTCAGTTTTTACAAAAGTTCAAAAAAAAAGAGGTAAAATAAAACCAGTAATACAAACATAATTGAAATTATAAAAGAAGAAGAGGAAGAAAAAAGGGGAACTTACAGATGTTCTCACAAGGGAAATGAGGCAACTTTATGGAGGCGAGGAACGAGTCGGATATGAATCGATGGTTCCCAATGACAGAATCGACGGAGGCACTACTTTTACAACAACGATGAATTGACGAACAATGTGTGAACAAATACAAGGTAAAATTGTCTGGGGAGAAATTTTGCTATTACGTCCATTGTTGAATAGGCTATTCTTAGCCCCCTTCACCGAATGATGATTCAGTAAATCAGATGAATAGAAGAGGAATAGCCATTCGCCGAATGAAGAAAATGGTAAAGCAAACTATGGCTTAATTGTTTATCTAAGAATAAGGAGGGAATGGTTATTCCATTCCCTCCAACCAAACACGGCCTAAATCTTGGTGGCACATGGTGAATGTCAACAAAATGGTTCGAGTGGTTGGGGAGGACTCACTAGCAAACTAAAAGCCAATGGTCATTGATAAGAGAGACAAATGAGAGCATTGGTAGTTCAATTAAAGGAAAATGATGAGAAAGTCAATAGTATGGATGAGCTATTAGCCATTTGGGGTTATAGAGTTCGGTCTTCAGACATGGTTGATTTGACTCAAAAGTTGGAAATGTTGATTATGGAAACTGCTAAAGAAGACAGGATTAAAAATGGTTTAAGGAATTTGGAGTTTCTAACTTGGTTAAGGATTTTGAGGGATTTTTTTAGTTTAAAGATTGACAATAACCATAAGTATTTAACAAATTCACCTCGACTTTAATTTTTCATTCACATAAGTGTTTGAAATGCCAAATTGCCAACTTAGCAACAAAAATCAATAGAAGGTACCATCTTTCTATTTTTATAATGTAAGGGGTCATTTCACAATTTTTTCAAATAAATGGACTAAAATGCAATATAAGTAAGATACTTTTTATCTTGATAGCCTTTCTTTGGATAAACAAATACTTGTCGAAATTTTATACTATTCTTACCAACCCCAAACCTTTTTGTTTTGTGTACTTAGTATAATACCCTAAAGCCTCTTCCAATGATTGAAATTTCATTCTTATAAATGGTTGAAGACACTCTTAACTCGTATCTTAACTTCATCATGATTTCTATCATTCAAATTTTGAGAAACATAGTCTTGATTAATCCATTAAAATCCAATTCATTATCCGGAAATGTAACAACACTTTTTATCAATTAATAAATAAAACCTAAATCACACATCAAAATTTCATACTAAAAAAAACAAGCACATGATTTCATCGATCTTATACCTGGTTTTACCTGCGGGATAATTGAGTTATTGCTCAAAGTAGCAGAGCAAAATTTGGGAGCTGCGACGGTGGCAATATATGAAAGTAATAACATCAAATCATTGTGCACGACCAATTTTTTAAGTTGTATATGGTTTGAGGCAAGACAACCGATTGAAAATAATTTTCTTATATTTTTATCTAGTTTTAAGTAAAATGAGTCGAATAAAATAGCATATCCAATATTTTTTCCATAATCTTATATTCATGTAATTTTATTACTAAAATAATTTTACATTCCTTAAACCATATGCTAGTATAATTATCATTTATGCTTGGTAGATATTTTTCGATAGATTCTTTTTTGTGACTAAAATATTTTTAATATCCATTTTACAATCCACAAAGATAAATTTTTTAGGTGGGATTGAGGCTTTCTCTCTAACAATATCATTTTTAAAAGGGTAAATTATCAAAATAGTCACTTTTATTTGTCTTATGTTACATTTTAGTCATTTATGTTTGAAATGTTATGTTTTAGTCACTCATGTTAACGTGTTGCAACATTTTAGTCACTGAGCGTTAATTGTCGTTAACGATATAACGGTAAGCTGACGTGACACATTAGATCAATATTTCAAATGAAATTTTTTAGATCAAATTATACAATTAGTCTCTATATTTTTTTCGTTTTGAGCAATTTAAGTTTTTCTTTTATGTTCTTTAAACATTTTTTCTTTTCTTTTTTTTTTCCATTTTCTTCTCCTTCTCCCTCTGTTTTCCTCTATTCTCCATTTTTTAACGTAGTTTTTATATAATTTTTATTTGTTAAAATTAGTCATTATACTTTTTTTTGAACAATTTAAATTTTTTTCTTTATTTTCCTTTTCTTCTTCCTTTTTATTTTTCTATCTTCTCATATTATTCATTGCAGAAATATAATTTTTGCCCACCAAATAAACCAAGTCCTTGTTTCTTTCACATGATTCCTAAATTGAATTTTACTCAAAACCGAATACCAATCATTCTTAATCAAATCTTGATTTGAACATAACCTAATTTTGAAACTAAAATTGGATCTAACTAATCAATATAAAAAAAATCATATCCTTAATCAAATCTAAACATAAATTGAATTCTTTATATTCAAAACAATTTTTTTCCGTTTCTAAACTTTTACAAAATCGTGTAGATTATTCCTTTCATTTTCTTTTATTTTTTGACTAATAAAATTGAGCAAACGATAAAATTGATCTAAACCTTCTTGGATATTCCCAAGCAAGTTTGATTGAAACCCAAGCATGGATGAACCGAAGAGATAAAAGAAGCATGGAACCAAACTGGTTTAGGTAAAATTAAGGGTAAGTTTTGTATGGTAGTAGTTTTAGTCATTGAGAGTGTAGAGCTCAATTGAAGAATCCATGAAATAACTTAGTTTCGAAAGGGCGAGAATGTTGTAGGTAAGATAGATAAGGTGGTTGTAGGGGTTAGGAGGTTAAGGGAACGAGCTCGGGAAACTTTGTTGAGGGTGGACTGTCATAAGTCACGACTGGCGAGGTTTTCGAGTGAGGCGAGCTTGTGTACTAGGTCATTGAGAGATCCAAATTGGTTCTTTAAAGCGAGGATGGACAACAATAGTTTATAATTGTGGGGTGAGAATATGCGAAACAAGTATTATTTTGGTTTCAGTTTTCGTCTTTTCTTTTTTCATAAACATAAAAAAGTTTTAACAAATGAAAAATATAGAAAAACTACGTTAAAAGATATGAATAGTAGAGGAAAACAGAAGGAGAAGCAGAAAAGAATGAAAAAAAAGAAAAAAAAAGAGTTAAAAGAACATAAAAGAAAAAAAATTAAATTGCTCAAAATAAAAAAAATTAAAGACCAATTATATAATTTAACATAAAATTTTTGTTTCAAATAATGATTTAACGTATCACATCAGTTTACCGTTACACCGTCAACGACAATTAACGGCTCAGTAACTAAATGTTACAACACGTTAATATAAGTAACTAAAACGTAACATTTCAAACATAAATAACTAAAATTTAACTTAAAATAAAAAAATAACTATTTTTATAGTTTACGTTTTTTTTAAATTAAAAAATATATGTTGTATCCCGATTTTATCATTACCCCGTACACTTATCGGTTCCAATAAATTCATTCGTGTGTGTCATAATTTTGTTGATTCCATCATTATTATTTTCTTGGGAAACCAATGTTCCCATCCTTTTTAGCAGCAAATCAAAGTCATCATCGCTTTTCACCAAGCTAAGCCGTACAAATCTGCTTTCAGCACCGAACAAGCTACCATGACGTCCAGTTATATTGACCGAGTGGAGCACCGCGTTGCAATCTTTATCTTCTTCTCTTTCACACTTAAGCCATGCATAAGCTGCCATCAGAACCAGCTACTCTTTAAGTTCACTAGTTCAGGAATTTGTATATGATTGTGTGATGGGAAGAGAGTTAATAATTACCTGGAGTAGCTCCTCTGACTCTTTCGGAGAAAGAGCAGAATTGAGTCTCAAGGTCCTGGATTGAAAACCACTTAGACAATGACATAGTTTTGCTCAACTTTCTCCAGCGGTTCCTCATTGTTTGGTATCCGAAGTTAAACATTTCCTTTCCTTCATTTTCAACGGCAACTTTTAGCAGCTTCAGAACTCGTAGCTGAGTCTCCCGAGCGACCCCATAGGTACTTAGATTCATGTATGTTAGCATCCTCTGATGTACAGCCTCGTCTTTTATTTTCGCCCATCTAAGAAAAAAGAAAAAGCATGTTAAATTATTGCATATTCTCCAAAGAAAAAGCATCTTTTAAGTCCTTCAATATTCTTTGTTTTATATAAGTTACGATGTGTTATTTATTATTGACTAATAGTGTACAAGATCTATGAATATCCTCAATATGTATATATGCTTACCCAAATCTGCTTCCGCCATGTCCAGTAAGCTTTGAGAGAGTGAATATCATTAAATTTTCATCTGCTAGAGCTGGGATTGGTGTATAATGTGGCCAATAGTAAGCAAAATCATGGATTGTCTTTGCCGGTGGGCCTTGAAGTACTGCCTTCTTTAATTGGCCATCTGGATTGTTCGGTGAAGTCACAAGCTCGATGAAATTCCCTTTACAGCCATTATTATTGTTGCACAATGAAGTATCTCCTTCGAACTTGTAATCCTCAGAATTGAAAAACTCAGTTTGTTCCTTGTAAATCTGTAGCATGAACATAGTTTGTCAATTTAAAAGCTAAAAAGTAGATTACAATCCAGACTAGAGTAGGGCTTGGAGCTAACTGGATAGTATGGTGTTGAGGCAACGACTCTTGAAGGGGAAGATGGATGATTAGTAGTTGAGAGGGCTTGCACTGCTGCATGAAGAAGTTGGGTAGCACCAACACCAAATATGATGAATCTTCCATCAGTCACTGCATTTCCGATCACTGCATGAAGTTTCCGAATTTGAGCGTCGAGTTCCTTTGAGATGAGGGAATCATCATTGAATTCATAGCTCATCCGATGCCATCCTGGAACTACAATGGTGCTACTTGCTGCATGCTTCAACCAAAAGGGCTCCAAGAACATAGGATCTCCGCTGTAACAGATGAGATATTCACATTATTGATACGACCCAAGATTCTTAAAATAAATACCGGTCACTTTAGTTATATCTCGGTCATCAATTACCTATCGGCGTCAGCGATACATTCAGGTAAAAACACAGAGCAGTGAGAGCCTCCATAACATGCGTTGCACTCACAAACAGGTTTTCCATCAACGATTGATCCATCCAAGAAAGCTCTTCCATGTCCTGAGCATGAGATGGATGCCACAAATTCAGCTTCTGCAGTGGCACTTTTGGTCCAACTTTGCTCCCATTCGCCATGGAAGTACCAGCTATGAAATAGTAACAGATTAAGTACGATGGAACAAGTTAGAAAAATCGTATTCCTAGACATGTTTTACCTGTGTGTGTGTGATGGGCGTAAAATATTAGCGGTTTATATAGGAGCATTCATGCTGCAGATGACTAAGATCAGGTTTAAGATGAAAACCTAATTAACCATTTGGTTTAGTATTAATATAATCTACGTAACCTTTGGCGTTCACTTGCGGTTAATTGTTCAAATGAGGCCAAAAACAAAACAATAATCAAAGACTTCATGAGTCAAACTGACTTTGTCGTATAAAAAAGTCAGACAGAGTCGCTTATTTCCGGTTGTTGATAAACAAGGCGGCTAAACAAATACCAAATTGCTTTTAAACGTGATGGAATGCTTTTCACAAAACTAAAATTTCAAGTTTTTTAAATTTTAGAACTTTTTATTAAGCTAATCATTTATTATTATCGAAGGTAAGTTACTTCAAACTTCTTCTTTTTTTTAAATTTTATTTAAAATATATATGTAATTATATATTTGGATTTATAAAGTTTGTGAATTGTGATTCTACATACATTCAAATTAAAATTTACAAATAATTTCATATTATTAATAAATTTAAATATTATTTAAATAGGTTTTTTGTTTTCATTTTTTAAAACTCATGCATGCGGTAGAAATAGGGCAAAACACATGGCCACGTACGTGCTCCATAGGATGGATTGATACATGAAATATATTATAAAGGTGATTACGTGGTGGTTAATGGTTAATTATCTCGAAGGTTGTAGCATTAATCAATGTTGGTTGCAGAGTTTCTCTTTTTGGCATCCAGTTGGTTGCAAGTTTAGGTTATTAGTTTAATAACAAATTGGAATTTAGTCCCAAAGAATCATCTACTTTCCTCTCTTTTTTTTCTTTAATCAAAAACATACAATTTCTTCCTATTTTCTCAAAACTAGTTACGCCAGAAATCCTCCTATACCTAAACTACGATTAATTAATGTTTTGTTTTGATACTATTTTAATACTTTCATATTATTATTGTTGTTGAGGAAGGCTGACTTTTGTGGAAAGAAATTTTCATAATGTCGTTCGCTCTGCAATTAAATTGAACTTTTCAACAATGTTAGAAAGTGTCATTTTTGAGGATTTTGTCTCTCGTACTCTGCTGAGCCATTTTATATAATTATGTATAAAAAAATTAAATCACCAACTAATTAAGGCTTAATACATATGGGTGAACTATATAATTATATATGTTATACTCAATATTGACACATCTCCCTTAAATCTTACCGGTCATATCTTCATTAATCAAGTGCTTCAAGTTCTGTAAACTAATTCTCTTAGAGTTAATTTTTAACGAAGTACGAGAAATAAATCTAATATTATTGAATCTAATAAGTTGCTTGGGTGATGACACTTTAAAAATTGCTTTAAAAAAAGGAGTAACTTTATTATTGATTTTTTTATAAATATACTTTAAAAAAAATTCACCAATATACCATAATCTAGTTATTGTTTATTAAAAAATTGTGTAATTTATTATTTAGAGGAGAGAAAACAGAAAGAAAGGTAGAGAAGTTAATAAATTAACAATGGGTTCATTTAACTCCAATGTATGTAAAATATAATAGTGTTTTCACACAACAAATTCAGCTTAAAATTTCTCAGGTTGACATCTGCTTACATATATAGAATACAAGTGGAGAAAATTTATTACTAAGACACAATATGTTGTTCTCAAATATTATTTGAATTTAGCAAGTGGAAAACCCAACAACTCGATCGGGAGAGCTGGTGGTTCAAAGCTTTATATTCCCATTTGAAGTTTTGGGTTCAAATATTAGTAATGTCATTTTCTTTTTTCTCTTAATAAGTCGTCGTAACTTTTTTTTTTACTTAACCCAATTATTAATATGTTTTTGATTTAATCTCACAAGTTTAAAATTTTCTATTTAGTTACTAACATTATCGAAATTCAATATTCTCATTATTCACCATTAAATCATTAACGAAGTACTAACATGACTGATTTTCATTGGCATAATAATAAAATTAGTCCTCTAATATTGATAGTTTTTTATCAATGTGGACCTAATTCTTAAAAATATAATAAATTTAACCCTCAACTTTACATATTATGTCAATTTAATCTAGTTTTAAAAATTCAAAAATAAAATTGAAAAAATCTTAAAAATAATAAAAAAACATTTAGAAGTTTTATTTTTCAATAAAAATATATACTAAATTATAAATAAATTAATACCCACTTTTATCTTTTTAAACATGAAATTTATTTATTAAAATAATTTTATAAATAAAATAAGTTTTTAAAAAACCCACAAACAATACTTAAATTAAACCAAATTCAAACTTTTTCTTATTTTTAGTTTTATTTTATAAATAATAATTTATTTGTTTATTATATGTTTTCTATTGTTCCTTAGTCATTGTGAAAATTATCGAGTGATGGTTATAACCTTTGCCCATAACCATTGGCATAAATAACCTTTACTTCCAACAGCTCGATTTCAACATCCTCCATCATTGTGCCATCGAACTAGGAATTAGTTGTAGAGCTGTCGGCATGGCCTTATAGCTATAAAGTCTCCTAGACCTCATCCTCACCTATAAACCCTCAGTCACGCTTGCCCTCAAGCACAACCTTAGAGGCAACAAATTTGTTCTAGGTAATAACCTAAAGATAATGATTCTTACCCTTTTTTAACTTTAAGTCAGTAGTTTTTGGCCCAACTTGAATATGATGGTCATCAATGTTGACAAAAGGAAAAAATCAAATCTACTTAAGTCTTCTTTATGATTTTTTTCCTTTATTTTTTATTTATGAAATTATCATTTTAATAAATATATAATGTCATGTTAAAAATAGAAAAATAGATATTCATTTATTTATAAATATTTTTCTAATTTTGTATGTGTCTTCATAAAATCTTATGTATTTTTTTATAAATATGAGCATTAAAATGATTTTTTTTAAAAATTTTTAAACTTTTTAAGAATCAACACTAAATTGACATAAAGTGAAAATTGAGGGTCAAATTTAAATTAAAATCAAATTGATAGAATTTATAAATATTGAAAGACTAAATTTATTATGATACTAATGATAAAACAACCACATCAACATTCTATTATTGATTTAACATATGAGTGACTAAATATTAAATTTCGATAACAACGACAATATAAATTCACTAATCATCATTTATTACCTTTTCCTTTTTTTTTAGTAAATTATAATGGGAAGATAAAGTCCTAATAGTAGCGTGACTTAAACTCAGACCATATCTGAAACAATTAACACCCTAAATATCAAACTAATTCACAAGTTGCTCATCTTGCTAACCTACTAACCTTATTGGAATGTTCGGTGCATTTTTCATTTGGTTTGTGTGTAAACGAGCTTCACTTTGTAATTGTTATATATATATATATAAAATCTCGTCTTCTTTACTTGTGAACTTGGGCTTCATTCTAACTACCGAATATATCCTTATATAAGTATAATTTTCTTCTTCGTTACTTGTGAACTTGAGTTTCATTCGAATAAACGAAATGACGTCGTTTTCCTTTCTTTCTTTTTTTTTTTGTTAATTTCTTGTTTAGCTTTACCTTTTATATATAAACTATAATTTACGTCTTAAATCTACATTTATACTATATATAAATTGGTTAATTGAGTTAATATCACGAATCAACTGGATTCAATTCAATTATAAAATTATTAAAACATATTTATTTTAAAAGGTAACTAATATTATTATAAGGTATTTTATATTTTTATATAATCGTCATATAAAATAATTAAAAAAATATTATTTGTGAATTGATACAATACCAATAAATTCATGTAAAAAAACTTTAGCTACTACACTAATAATAATATGTTAATATGCTTTTATAAATATATTTTATAATATAAAATATATATTTTCGTTCACTTACATCTTTAGTAATATATAATATGTTTGTTTGAATTGATGTCATGAATTAATAAGAGACCAACTCAATTAGAAAATTACTAAAAACTCACTTCTTTTAAGTTTTTTTGTCTTTTTATATTTTATATAAAATTTATAAAAATCAATTTAAATCAACACATGGTAAGATTCGAGCACAATCCATCATGGTTTCTAAAAGTATCTCAACTTTATCAATTCAATCAAACTCTCATTTATTTTTAAGATAAATCTCAAAACTATACATAAATTATGATTTAATGTATAATTTTATACATAAATTTTAATTTTATTTAATTTTATACACGAAATTTTGATTTAATTAAATTAAGGAGAAATGAAAAATGGAGGAAGAGAAATAAAAATTGAAGAAAGAGGAAGAAGTGATAAAACTTGTAGCGTAAAGAATTGATTCTTGGTTTGAACACCCTTAATCACTTGTTTAGACCTAAATATCCATTCTTTCATCATGACCTTGTTACGTGCTCCTAAATTCCATCTTCATCATGTGTGGATACATACATCGAAAAGTCTATCCCCATATCTCATTCCACTTTTTAGAATTCATACTTTCTTTTGGAAGAATTCTCAATCTCTAATGCATGGTTGAATAATAATAAAGGAAAGAATAAGCTCTAGGGTAAAAACCCAACAACGCAAAATAGAGTTAAGAAAAAGGCGCACAAGGTTGTCAAGATCATGGCAGCTCATGTATTCAAATTTCGTTTAAAATCGAATTAATCGATCGAATCGATCTAATTAGGTTAATCAATAGATTAGTTGATCTAATTCAGTCGGAAGCCGATTAATGATTTTTTGAAAGTTCAGTTATCAGTTAATTTAGTTCGAAATCGAGTAATTAATCGAACATAATAATTAGCATTATATATTATATGTATCAGTTAGTTCGGTTAATTCAGATAATTCAGTCAAATGAGCATTATCAAATTTTTTTATATGTTTATACTTGTTTTAACCAAAAAAACAAAAGCATATGAATTTCTACTAATTGGTTAACTGATAGAATTAACTGAAACATTTTAGTTTGATTAATTTTTTTTTTAAATTAATTCAGTTAACGGTTAAAGAATTAAAAAAATTTGATTAACTGTTTCAAACACCCCTAATCCATTTTGTAGACTACTAAAGTCATACAATTTTCCAAATTGACCTTTGCACCTCAAATTGTCACAATTAGTCCTGGCATATATCATTTTAGGGGAATGAAAGAGTAAAATTTCATGTGATATTCCATGAATTCTCATGTTTTTATAAAAATGTTTCGTTTGTGAGCTTAGAGCAACGAGCATGATTCCGTTGTTGTGAATTTTTTCTAGTTGGACTTGTATCTTGCTTAGAGCCTTTCATATTAGAAAAACAAAAATTTGACACTAGAATTTATGGAATAATGCAGCACTTTTTATCCATCCTCGCGTAGGGTACAAGTTGGAGTTGCTAACGAAACACTTTCAGATTTTAACCAAAATCTTTCTTTTAATAAAATACTTGTTTTGCAACATATTAATATTTTTTAAATTAAATTTAAAAAATTCAGAAATGTTAAATTAAAATTATAAATCATCTTGGGTGTTTAAAAATTTACTTGGATATGTTTAAATCATAAAATGAGGTTTTAAAGTTCTTCGGCTCGACATCAAGATTGTTCGAGTTGAGATGAATGAGAGTTTTTCCAAAACTTAAAACTTGAAAATATTTTTATAAAATTACTTATCCAATATTTGGACCATTAGAATATTTTAGAGATAATTTAAAATCGTTTAATTTGAAATTATTCGAAGGTCATCAAAGGTGTTTGGGGTACAAAACAGATCACAAAAAAGTCAAAATGACTCAAAATATTGCAGTGGCTTGGGTTTGGGGCACTTGTTCTGTAGTAATCTTTTTTTATCTGACTTGTTGCGATGTTTCTAAAGTTGAAATTCAATAAAAAAAAAACATTCAAAATCATACCTAAACATGTGCATATCAAAACATAAAAATATAATATAATTGATATATTTTTTATAATATATATAATGATACAATTATTATTAAACTAAATAAAAATCTAATGTAATTTTTATTTGATATAAAATATAATTTTTCATTATATATTTTACATTAAAAAAACATAATGTAATGCTAGCTGTTAATAATCATTTTACATTTTGTACCTCATTCTTATAATCTAGTTTAAATTTAAATACAATCCTATCACTTATTTTAATCTCATCACTAGATTAATTAATCTAATACTGTCATAGTTACTTTTAATCTCATCTAAATCAATCTTATCGAAGAGTAGCCTAAGTAATTACTTAAACTTGGATGCCAACTGTGCGAGAATATCTAAACCATCAAATCTTCTTATTGGCCATGACTGTAATCAGCAAACTCAATAGAAGATCTTTCTGCAGATGGGGGTATATCTGGAGAATCTGTAACTGAGCCTTGTTCTACCATGAAAACAAAGTCTGAAGGATCTACCTGGTTCGACCCAACTGATGGACTTGGCGGGCAGTTAGTATTTGTTGAGCTTCCATAAGCGCCTATACTATGAACACTACAATGGCAGCTTGCGTCTCTGGCTTCAGTTTTTTTGAAAGTATGGGAGCTCAGGTCTTTCTGATCAAAGATTCTCGACATGGTTCGAACTTTTCTCCACACTGAATTTTCGGGATAGAACTGAAACAAGACATGCTTTTGTTCATACAAGAACATTGCTGCAAAAATGATGAGCGCAGACATCGAGGCAACCCCAGCAATGAGGAAAAGGCCCCAAAAGCTCTCGAGGCCGAGACTGTTTGATGAAACAGTGGGGTCGAAATCAGGACAAGTAACGTTGTTGAACCATTTGTTGTGAACTTTTTGCATTTCATCACCTTGAGTAACATTCAAGATTGCCCTTGAAACATCTGCTGCAAGAGGAGATCCTTTTGGGAAAACCTACAAAACGATAACAAATAGTAATTGTAATAATAAGCTGTAAGCATATTATATCATATGGAATCGATGAAGGTCGAAAGAGAGAGAGAGAACTCACGAAGCCAAAGCCATCGGTTTTAGATGTTGGTTTGACGGTAGTATATTTGCCACAATACTTTGAAAGAAATAGCCTAATATAAGGGATTTCATCCAAAGCAGCAGAGATACCACCATTGGCACTGCCTTGGGTGAAAAGATCATGGAGTTCTTCAAGAGTTCTATATTTCTTGATGTGGGATTCATCGAATTTCATCCCCAATAACATATCCTTAACAAATGAGGCACTTAGAAAACCAACACTCTTCCTTCTCTTCAAGAGCTGATTTATATCTGTTACAGTGGGCTGGAGTTGCTCCACTGTTAAAAGTGACGTTAAACTAGCAGTGTAACTTTGGGTAAGAACGAGAACCACGAAGCACCATATGATTACCACAAATCTACCCAAATTGCTCACCACTTTCTCCCCTGCAAAAAATTATTCAATTCAAGAACAAATAAATTGCCTGCCGCTAACATATTTGTAAATTGAAAAGGTGAAAGAAGAGTTAAGTTATTACGATGAGCAAACACCATGGTTGAGAAGGAGAACCAGAAGCTGGTGCCGACTTGATGTGCAGGTGGTCCACGGAAATCTTCGTTGATTCTATGCTCCAGAACCCAAACGACAAAACCGATGAAGACAAAGAAGCACCCACTGGTTACCCAGAGATCCGATGTCAAGGGCTGTAAGAAAACCCATGCATTCTTCTTCTTGTTATCTCTGACGGGCACCAGCATTGACACTCCAGATTCTGTGTATGGCAATGTGAAGTCCACATACAACGATCTGTTGGCCACAATAGTTATATCTCCGACCACACCGTCATAAATCTGTGTTCATAGCCGATTGAAGGTATCCAGTGAAACCAAGCCAGCGAATATATAAAACAAAGAGAAGGGTTAAAGGAGGAGACTTACCCCATAGAACACTTGATCAACTAAGTCATTGTATGAACCAGCAGCATTTCCTTCGGGCGTTGCAAATGGAACATACTCGTAAGGAACGGGATAAGGCATTTTGCGCATTACAGCGTCGAAAACATCAATGCAGTACCCTCCAATTGATTTTGCTTTTTTAGAGTTAGAATCCCAGGTTACCTTAACAAATTCAGTAAAGCCATCTTTCACTGGAACCCCAATTTTCAATTTCTTCCCTTCTACTGGAATCTTCCAACCTTTGGGGACCGAGTTAGTATCCCCCGGCCATATAATGGGGCCAAGTTTTGGCTTGGAACTAGACTTTGCGCTTGTGTTTGTTGACTTCCAGTCTTTTACAAGTCCACTTTGGGGTGTCCAAAACCCCACCCTCCTTTCCCCATTTCCATTTGCGTTAACTATCTGAAACACAGATGACTCTAACTGCCCATTAACAAAATGAAAATCTCCTGAAAGCCCTGTGAAATTAATTTTCGATAATTCTTTGATTAGCCGAGGACCATTTTCTGAGACACCCAATGTCTCAAGGTCTGTGGCACCACTGCCGGAAATGTTTGTTCTGTTGAAGCGTAGGTTTGCAGTGCCAGCGTTCTCGACTGCCCTGGCCAGTGCAAAAGTTGCATCATAAGCCCATAATCCAAAAATGTTCATTTCAGCATTAGTAACATTTGGATTGTCACTCTGGAATGTCCTTTTCCATCGAACTGTAAAGTTTTCGAGCTCTTTCGATTTGGGAACATAAGACTTCACCCCTAAAATCCCTTGCAAGGCATTAATAGCCGAGGAATCAATCGATCTCCACAAAGTAGTCATGGAATCAGTCATGATCCAAACATACTCTTCACTCATCATTCCAATCTCTTCAGCTTTGACCAAAATCCTAGACCCAATAGTCATAGTCGCATGCACAATGAACACTCTAGTTTGATTGTTCATTAACTTATAAAGTTCTTTAGCAATTAGGTCATCATCAGCTGACTCTGGGATGGCACTCAGATATGGGACCCGAATGTTAATATCTTGTAAGGCAGCCGTTAAGTAAGGTATAAGGGTCTCCCCAAACAGGTTGTCTACGTAGATGGGCACTACTTCTCGCCACCCAAATTCCTTGACAATGTCGCTTATGGCATTCACTTGGAAAGACCCGCTTTGGGCAGCACGGAAAAAGTATGGACTCTTAAGCGAAGTAAGAGAAGGACTGGTTGCTGAAAAGGAAATGACGGGAACCTGAGATTTGTTTCCCAGAATGATAACAAAGTTGGCCTGCATTGAACTTCTTGGCCCTATGATTGCTTGCACTTCTACATTCCTTATCAACTCCACAGCTGTTCTTCCACCAAACAATTAAGTTTAGAAATTTCTTTCTTAAAATGTTAACCCTAATCTCAAATATTAATATCTCCTTAAAAAATATATTAAAGATTAACATGTGCAATGACTCAGTCAGACAATTTATAAATAAATATATACGTGTATAGTAGCTTTCATTGATTTCATCTTTCAGGTCAAACAATGCATGTGGAGAGAGGAAGATGTACTGTTTAAACAATCAAATGCTGGTGTGATACAAGTTGGAAGGCAAGTCTTGGGTCAGAATAATTATTAAAGTCAGTAACAGAACGGTAAAAGTATGTGGGGAAAATCAAGACTCTTTAAATCCTAACTTTGTACAGTGGTAAAATGTAATAAAATTAAAATATTTTTAAAAAATTAATTTATTCATTATTTTTAATTGGGTTCAATTTTTTTGCTTGAAATGGTATATTAGTTTTTCATCCAATCAATTTGATTGACTAATTTAAATATGACTGATCAGTTCAATTCAATTCCAACAATCAAGAGAAAAACATGTCCAAAAGAAAACATCTAATTTTATATCGGTTTTCTTACTCTCTTTTTTTCATTACACTCTTTAATTTTATTTTTTTTATAACTTAAATCTTCAAATTGGAACCCAATTTTTTAAGGATTGTTCACATGAAGATCAAATCTTTTAAAATGGGCCTAACCTTTATAAAAAAAATACTCAATCGAAGCTAAATCTTTTAAAATAAATAAAAATTTTCCAAAAATGCTCATATAAAGATTAGGCTGAAGTGTATAAAAAATTTTATTTGAGCACTTGTATAAAAATTAGGTTCTTATTTAATTATTTTAAAATTAGGTTCTTGTATAAAACCTCTAAAAAGTATACTCTTAATTTGAAAATTTACCCTTTTCTATATATTCTTGTTGGCCAAAAATAATAGAAGTCTACCTATAATGTGAATAGCCAGAGGTAACAACAACTGCCATTGTATTGGTTTACTAGCTACCTAAGCTATAAAATATGGAGTATTATAATATAAACTACAAATTAAATGAAACAAGTCATTCTTCTAACGTTTTAGATTTACATATTTTTACAGTAAATTCAAAATATAAAAATATTGACTATATTTTTATGTATTTGTCACACCTACTCTAAATATTTTAAGACACATTTAATATAATGATAATATATTTTTTATTTCACAAAATAATTTTAAAATGTTGTTATTTATCTCTTTTATAATATCTTATTAACTCGTATAATGTACTTACCAACCCTCTTCACTAATAATGTATCTAATATTTTCTCTTAAATAAATGACATGCATATATTATGAGTCATTTTTAATATTATCTAAAGAGAAATGACAACATTTTCTTGTATGTGGCCAAAAATGACGGGAGTCGAGATATATAGTACTATCAATGTTTAAATACAGCTAGCTGTCACTGTGTTGACTTACTAGTTAGCTAAGTTTTTCTATAAAACAAAAAAAAAAGTATGATATAATTGAAAAAAGAAATAAGTATAATATAAAAATTAAGTGAATTTAGTACATTCATTGAAGGTTCCAGATTTCACAAATGAATTTAATATAATAATACATTTCATATTGTAAATTGAAAATAAAATATTTTGATTTTATTTGTGAGATTATAGTACTTCAAAGAAATTCATAAAAAAAGGGACCTGGACACAATTAACAAAGATTAGTCTTCTTGTATTTAAATTTTAAAACTGATGCTCATTTTATATTTAAATAATTATTTTAATAAATATATTTTTTATTTCATTTAGCTTAGTTGGCGTGAATAATGTTGAAATGTATTTATGTTTTTATTTAAGTGTAAGGAAAATATTATGGGTAGTTTTAAAATTTAATATAAAATAATTAATTAATATTACTAGATGATGAAAATAATTATTTTTCTCAACTAATCTCTGGGAAAATATAAGTAGAATATATATATATATATATTAGAATCTTGCATGAGATTGTCATAAGCAACCTTGAACTTGGTTATCAGATATTGATATATAAATGTAAAACCGATAGTTTTAAAGGAGATGAGAGGACGAACCGGCAGAGGCGGCGGCAACGACGTCATCCATGGAGTCCTTGGTGTTGAAGACGAGCCTGGTTTTGTAGTGAGGATGAGTGGCGTAAAAGTCTAAAAGGGCCATGTTCATACAACTCATCCCTATCTTCCCAACCACTGAATCCATGTCAAGAACCACACCCACTTTAACAGGGATGGTGGCGTCGCCGGTGGTGTTTTGAGACTGAGCCGTCACTCCTTGTGACAAACAAACATTAAGGAAAAGACAGATAGTGATGAATGAATTGAAATTAATGCGAATGGTAGGGCTCCCCTTCATCTTGGAGCTCTTCTACCTCTTACTACCCCCAAATAACAACCTTTAAAACAACAGAAGTGACAAATACAAGGAAGTAAATTGTAGCCTATATATATATATAACATCTCCTACAGCTGAAAAAGTAAATTGTAGTTAATTAAAAAAATATAGCAATCACAAAGTTGAGTTGAGAAAGCAACAGTATGTAAAAACAAATTCATAATATCTTGTTTCTAGTGATGTCTAAAAGATATGAATTGCTATTATATCCCTTCTTCAAAAGCGTAGACTTATACGTAAAGTCATGAAAGTCAATAGCTTTAACTTTATTAAATTAACATAAAATAGTAGCCTTCAAAAGGTTTTCATTTTATTTCCCAAAAAAGGAACTTCAAATTTTTTTAAAAAAAATTAAGAACAAAAATAATTAAAAAGAAGGGAAGATTATTGAAAAATAATAATAATATTTTATTTTAATAATTAAAATATTTAGTAAAGGGGAATAAAAAGTAGCTTATGTAGAGGAAAAGGAAATTAGCTTGAGTGGGACATTATATAACAAATGGTACAAGAGTATGAAATGACTAGTATTAGTAACATTTTTTGTCTTATGTCAGAACAACGTTTACATTGACCAATTCAAAGCCAGAATATGGCTTCTTATGCTCTAAAAAAACAAATCAATTTAATATACAATCCCTATCATTCAGTTCAGATACATTTCAAAGTGAAAACCCTCAAATGAATGGAAAGAATTTTTCCCCTACTTAAATAAATTTACTTATATATATTTATATGCCATACGTTTAACTATATTGAACATCAATCATTTTCAAATTTAACATCATTCATAATAACATACTTTCCAGTAAAATTCGTTGGGAAGCTGAAATGTCATAAATTGGGCAAGGACTTTGAAATGGATATATGTTGATATAGGACTTAACCGGAGGAGGATGCGGAGGAGTGAAGAATGGTTATTGAGAACATTGATTTATTCGGTTGGGTTGGAGAGTTGAAGTTAATATAGAATGATAGTGGAAAGAATTTGAAGAGTGAGAACTCTGTAAAATTTTGAGAAAATATAAGTTTAGTATTCTTGAAGGGTTGATTCTTTTTTCATATTTTTTTATATTTATAGGTGAAGATCTGATGTAATATGGTATTACTGTATTGAATTTATCATCTAATCATCTTTACAAAATATGCAGGGATGTCTTAAATGAAATGAGGATGTTTGTAATAAGACTAATCTTGCCATCCTTTTTAACTCTAATAGGATAAAGCAATTGAGTGCACAGTGATCAAACTATTTCATATTCCTAATTAAAATCGAATCATCTGCTCTTCAAATAATTCTTCCGAGAAAATAAATTCAAAAAAGTGTTCTCTCAACTTAATGATGATGACCTCTCCTAAACTTACAATGTGTCTTATCCCAAATGGGGATATAAGATTATACTTTCACATATACAAGTAACCAAGTATCTTATCTTATCACTAATGTTAAGAGTCCAATTTTATTTTCTTTTAAAAGGAAAAACCATAAATCCCAATCATAAAACTTATGAGTTGACGTACCTTTTCTTATTAACATTGTACTTTTTCCTTTTTAACTCAACTTATTAAAAAAAAAGAATGGTATAAAATTGTGATCTCACGTTATTCTTATCTCTTTTTAATAGGAGAATGACAAATCAAATTTTTCTTCTTGATTTTTAGCGTTTTTAGCTGGATTTGAAATTTTTTCAAAGGAAAAAACTTAAAATCAAGAAAAAAAAATCTGATTTGTCATTCTCCTATTAAAAAAATGATAGGGATGATGTGAAATCACAATTTCATATAATCTCTTCTCATTAAAAAAATACTTCAAAGCCAATGATGTCGTATTGTCTTGATTTTTGGATTTTAAATATTAAAATTTAAGTTTTTATATTCTAAAAATTACGTGTGACTAATTAAATTAATTAATTAATTTAGTTATAAAATTAAGTATACCTTTATAAAGAATCTGAAAAAGGCAATGCCGATGATTTATATTTTAAATTTTAGCTCCCTTGTTTTGATGAATTTCCCTTTCTTTTCTTTTCTTTTCTTTTATTCCTTACTATATTGATTATTTATTGAAAATTTAAAAATTAAAATATACTCTAAATAAGGTTTTTAATATCAGATGGCCTAATTAATTGTGCCATTAGTTTGTACAATTTAAATTAAATAAATCAATAAAAAATTATAAAAAAATATTCAATTCAATTCATTTTTAACTTGGTTTAATCGGTTCATACTAATTTCCGGCTCAACTGATCTGATACTTCTTTCTAGACCAATAACCCATCAAATTGGTCCGGTTCAAATAACCATGACTCTCAGTCTCTGCACTTTGTATATTTGGAATTTAGTCATCCCACTTTTATTTTCAAGAATTTAATTCATCTACTTTTTTTATTTAAAAATTCGTTTTTAATTTATATATAACCATGTAATATTTTAATTGAAAAGTTAATTATATTAACTATTTGAATTAATCAATAACATTATAAAAATATAAAACCGAATTATGTTAAAAATTAAAGGTTGATTTGGATGGGTGATTGGGTGCAGTGCAGTGAAATGCGTTTAGCTTACTTTTTGTCTCACACTACAATATCGTTACAATATCTAATCTCGCTGACACCAATATTTTTACACTAATCATAGGTAAACACACTGTCTATCTAAATTCAACCTAAATCTCAATTTATTAAAATGATGAAAATTGAGATTAACCATTGTTATAAAAACATGATGTATATATACAAATTTTTAGCATATTTTAAAGACTAAAACTAAAATTATGTTTTAATATATTGTTATAGATTATCAATATTAATAAAACTTCTTCTTCTTCTTTTTCAAATAGTATGCGATATATATATATAATTGCTATTGCTTCTATTTTCATTGTTGATGGGACAACTAGACTTGTGGTATAGGTGGGAATTTTGAACCACGAATTGGAAATTAGAATCTGACGTAGAGTTTGAATTAAAGGAATTGGAGAAGTAAAAGGAAGGGTAAACCACCTAGTTAGTTATCTAATTTTTAAGGAGTTTTCATTTTGGTCACTCAAAATGAAATTCTCACAATTTGGTCACCCAACTTTTAGGGTGCTTTCATTTTAGTTACCCAATCATTAAATCCCTAACAGTGATTAACTGTACAAATCACATCATGCTTGTACTTTCATTTTGTCACCTAATTTTTAGGTCATTTTCATTTTGTTCACCAAAAATATCTTTTTTTAAGTATTTATTGGAATAAAAAAATCATGGATTAAAGTGAAAAAGTGATAGAAACTAAAAGAATCCAAAAAACATTTCAAACTCTACTTGTTTATTCCATTGCTGAAAATTTTAAATTCGGGTTTTGAAATATAAATTTTTAAATATTAAGATTCAAAATTATACTAGCAAACCAATTGACATTTCAATGGATAAAATATTTTTTAACAATTTATTTTGATGTTTTGAAATGATTTTAAAAATTTATCAATGATTCCCCATTTTTTTTATATGATCTCAAATCTTCCATGCTAAGCTAAAAGTAAATAAAAGTCTTTGTAATTAATTAATTTCATATTCCATTCCGAACAAAACTTATAATTTTTTCGTCACTTCTTTACCCAAATGAAAGAAAAAGCAATTAATTTAATTAATTACATATAAATTTTCATTTACTTTTCACTTAGCATGGAAGACTTCAAGATTATATAATCAAAAGAAGTTTAAGTTTCGTAGATATCGTTTTTTTGTTTTAATACTTGAATTTTTTTATCTCCAATCAATACTTTAAAAAAATATTTTTTGAGTGGTCAAAATAAAAACAATCAAAAAGTTAAGTGACTAAAATAAAAATAAAAATATGATATGACGTATATAGTTAACCGCATCGTGAAAATTAAATAATTAAATTACAAACATTTTATTTTAAATGAACAAAATAAAGAATCAACTATAGAGTTTACCAAAGAATAAAGTCATATAGTATTATAGCAAAACTTCAAAGAGCGGAGTACTGCAAGTAGTAAAACCAAATTCCAAGAAGGTGAGTTGGTACATTTTCGGCCACAACTTCCTTCCTTCACTTTTTAAGGCTTAGTTTGGATGGGCGGTGTGTTTAGCTCCGGTGAGGTTAAAAACAGCGGTGGCGGTGAGATTAGTTACTGTAGCGGTGAGATTGGATATTGTAGCGGTGAGATTAGAAACAGCGGTGGAGTGTGTGTTTGGATTCAAACGCAGCTGTAGCGGTGAGGTGAAAATAGAAAATGACTTTTAAGGACATTAGATTAAAAATGATATATAATAGAAGTTTTTAAAATTATTTAACAATTACAAAATTAATAAATGGTTAAAATTATTACAATTATATTTATTTTTAATAATAAATAATTAAAAATGAATTAAAACTAGAGACAAATTCAAAAATTTATTTTATTTAATATTTCAAAATTAATCATATATTTAATTATAGGGGCTCAATTAATTATTGAAAGATTATTGAAATTATTGAGCCTTTAGAAAAATAAAACATTATTGAAAGATAAAATAATAAAGCAACTCTAGAATAAGGGTCTTAATTCATGTTATTTCAAATGTTTGTCATCAGTAACTCAATGCAAGACATTGCTAGCACCAAATAACTTTAAAACTAAAGCCAACCGTTGGCTAGTAACTGAAATAGCCTATGGCCACCATGTAGAACGTGCAATGTCGAGCCTTGAGCTGGTCATCAATGCTAAAGGGAAGAGTTAAGAATCACATCTGTTGGGGTTTTGACAGCAGAGGAAGAAAACAGAAACAAGTAACCCGGATGATGTAAAGATTAACTTCATTACTTGAATAAGCAATATGCAAGAAAACAGAAGCATTTATGTTACAATGAAATATGGCAGTTAACTAATGTATAACTGCTCCCACTAATACATGACTAAAGCCTAGATAGAATTACAAACAAAATGTAGCTGACATACCAGCTATAACATCAAACATAAATCAATAACTACTCCTACTAACTTTAAGTATAAATTACACTGCAACTAAATCAAGTTACAAATGAACAAAATAAACAAAATGCTGCTGCTTATCTGGTTCAGCTTGGATGCTGGTCTGCATGCTGATTTGCTGCTGGTTTCCTGTTGCATTGCAGGCCAAAGTCAATACAACTATGAACTTACAATGAAAAATATAACACCATTTTTCAGAGTAAATTTATGCCAAATGCTAATTGTTTATTGAAAATATTGAACCCTGATGAACACAAAACAGACTTGAATTTAGTAAGATGGCATTAGCATCAGAAATTAATGCACCAATGGTTCTAGCAAAGCAACAAAAAGAAAGCAATGGACCTTTTATAAACTTAAAAGTGATAGAAAGACCATCCACCTGTAAACTAACAAATTAATAACGTGAAACCAAAAGTGTCCATAGGATACAACACAACGCATTCTGCTCATATCAGACAATGTCTACATGCAAACTGACTACATAAAGCTTGAGGATAAAAATATTGAGATGGATTAGAAATATAACAACCAATAAAGTAGGGTAGCTGGTATTAAAATTGCAGAAAGTTGACAACCTCTGCAGTGAGAGAAACAGGAGCATATCGACGAAGTTGCTTTTGTAGTATTAGACTGCGTGCTTCATTGTTCTCTTTGTACCTTTAAGCAAGTATTTGAACCATTAACCACAACATGAAATGTCAACATGAATATAACATTTAGATGAATTTGACAATTATTTTGTTCAACAACATGGTCGTAGTTACTCAGCTTACCTTTTTGTAATTATATCAAAGAGAAGACCATATTGTTTATTTACATCATAAGGAACATATTTAGGATCTTCTTCAGCTAGGTGACTTCTATATTCCCCAAAAGAAATGTATTTTACATCAGAGACTTCGGTATCCTATCATAAAAAAAAGCTAATAAAAAACATTCACATTTTCAGGTAGTTTTGTAGCGGGACAAATCACTTATCAGTATTCCCTGTTTACCATTCACCATTCACATTTTCAAAGCATGACTTTCATATATAATTGTAAAGAAAATGTATAATGAACTATTCATTAAGCAGCAGGCACCATCAACAGCCTTAAATTCTGAGACTAAAACCAACTTAAAAGGAGGACAATCATGGTAAAGATGGAAGTTTAGAAGGATGAATCTCATCCATAGAATGAAGACCTGAGAGCTATATTGATATACTTCAGAATAGGGATTCTGCAGCAAATCCATGCAAGCCTATTAGGTTCAAAAACAAACCATAAAAAATGGATTTTCTAAACAAATAAATGTGATCAAACATTATAGACTTTTAGGCTTCTCATTTGTCTTTGTGCAAGATGTTTCTCTTTCAAAAAAAACCCCTTAAAAGAGGCACCAAAAGTTGAATTGCACTTACTCTTTGGCAGTCCAATATTTTTTGGAAAATTTTAGAGAGAGAAAGAGACAGACTTGTTCAACTTGTTTCCATAAATTCATCACTGACAGTGGCATTTTTCTTTCAGTGCTCGATTTAGATCAAAAAGGGAACTTCCAATCAAATAAGAGTAAAAAGCTTACAACATGAAAACAGACTGAAATACAACCAATAGTGGAAGGGCTTAAGATCTAGAGTTGAATTCCACTTGTTCATTCAGTACAAGCAATGTTTAAACTTGAGATGATAAACCATACCTACACCAGATGTTTCACTGTAGTCAACTTTGTCACTACTGTAGACAGGTTTGGAATATCAAGAAAAGTAATCCATACTCCACCAGAAAACCAATAGAAAACAAAATCCATGAAATTTTGAATGATAATTCCGACTGTTATTGACTATTGTTCATCTCAACAATTTTTGGACAAAAAAAGTACTTTGATATGGAAAACAAATATAGAATTTTGCATATTTAAAAGGTTTCTTGGCCATCTAGAAACCACTAGGTTTACCATCAGTTAGGAAACTATCAATTAGATATTTAAAAGAAATGTATTAACCAAATCTAGCAAGTATATAAAATAACAAAAAGTAGCAATGATAAACAAGAACATGGGAAGAATATATGTGCACGGCACCCATAGAAAGATTAAAGACCGAACAGTTTTTCAAATGCCCTATGAAAGAAGCAGCACTGAAGACTTGTGAAATTGGATTCACTTACTGTGCTGTTATTAGCGATGAGTCACCAGCAGATATATGGCCAGCATTGGAGATATCCCACAACCCTGGCCACGAGTCCTTGCAGTCTGCACGTTTTTGGAGAAGTAATTCTTGTGTGCTCTCAGTAAAAATCCAGACATGGACTGCTTTATGGTAATCCCCATCTCGATGGACATCTCCCCTGCAAAGAGATCACAATGAGTTACATACCAAGAAACTACCATTATAGAGAAATGCCAGTACAGAAATCATAAGCAACCTCTAACACACAATAATACTCAAAATGAAATATTTTATATCAAATGTATGCCTCCCTAGCTCTAGCTTGCAAGTTTTCCATTCCCAGTTCCAATTTCAAGGACCATAAGTAGCCTCCCCCCAACTCACACACACACTTGAAAACTTTCAGTTCTATAATCCAGATTGAGTACCAAAAAAGTTAAGCAAAAAAATTAAGGGTTCATTGAAAGAAATTACAAACCAAATCAACAAATGAAGCTATTACTACCAATTTCAAGGAACCAGCTTAACTAATCTCAAAGGTTCTATCAAACCCAATTTACAGAAGCTGCAAATAACAAGTATAGCTTAAATTAAATTGTCCTATAATTTTCCAATTTGATAACTGCAAAAACATGTTTTCTGCTAAGAGTAAGCAACAGGCAGTATAGAAAATAAATAAAAGAGTCGGTTGTAAAGTAATCCTTTATGTTGAAAGATCAAAAACAGATAATCCAGAAATTGACAAGAATGAAGGGACGTGCCTGGGCTTGGAACCGCCGATTTTTTTACCGATTTTTTTACCAATTTTAGTGAGAACGTCGAGATACTCTACTTGTTCAATGTAAGGCTCTGCCATTGTTTCTTTCGGTGAATCAGACTTTGTCTTCGTTGACAAATTTGGTAAATTGTGTGCTTCTTTATTTATAGCTGAAGACAGAATATACTGAGAAGAGAAGATGAAGAATGGAAGAAGAAAAAGGAATGAAGAACGGATGAAGGAGAAGAAGCCTTACCTGGATGAAGGAGGAACCGGAAGAGGTCTTTGACCAAACTGATTTGCAACCCAAGGGGAAGGGGAAAGGGAAGGGGAAAGGGGAGAAGAAGGGTAACCAAACATCAGAAAAGCTTGAAGAATGCAACTGAAGAATGGGTAAAAGAGGAAAAGAAAAAGCAATTGAAGTTGAGAAATTTTTACTGGAACAAAAGGCTCCAGTCTGAAATTAAGGCTCCAGTGAGGTGAAATACATTTTCAACGCACTGAAGAGTGCTTTCCAAACAGCCTAGCGTTTGCTAGCATTTCAGTTGCAATTTTTTTTAGCCTAAAAAAGATAACGTACTGAGATCCAGTTGCATCCAAAGGGGCCCTAAGTCTACCTTCTAAGGTGACTTTCGTATGGTGATTTCTTCCTTAGAATCATTCAATACTTAGAAAGATAATATATATAAATTATAACAAAAGGCTTTTTTTATTATTAAAAAATACTTAAAATATTAATTTTACCTATTTTATTCAAAAATTATATGACATGTAATAAGAGTGAGCCACGTGTTATTTTTATTAATTAATAATATTTTTGAAATAAAATGAAACCAAATTAATAATTTAAATATGAATTTTGATAATAAAAAATAAGAAATAAAATATAGTTGAAGACCACTTTTATAAATAAAGCTTAATATAATTTATATTTTAAATTCAAAACCAAAGAAAACTAAAACAAACGAGCGTTGACTTAGAAAGACCTTGCTTGGCTTGCGTGAGCTAATCGACAAGATTAGACATGTCCATGTGGTAGCGGCTCACCCGACTCGGTCAGTCTAGTCGGACTTAGATCAGGGTTGGACACAAATTTTATGTTTAGGAATTATTTCATCCCACTCGATTTTAATTTTAATTATAAAATATTTAATTAATTTTTTTAACGAAGAAATGGTTATGAAATTGAAAAATTTTCAGAACTAGATCATGGTCCGGTTATGATAACTCTACTCAAGATTCGACCTCATGGCCAAGGCCTAGCCTCTTAGTCATCATGGCTATCATTAACATTTTTACTATTACTTTAGTCTAGTTCCATAGTATTTTAGAATATTATTTGATATACCGGTGAGAAAATAGTTTAATTAAAAAAATTAAATAAATAAATAATATTCTGGAAATAGAAATTTAATTATTTGGTTGTATAAATTATGAGTTGATTTAAAAGATTAATAGCATATATAATTGTACTTAATACATGAAAGATGCTTAATAAGTTATTACAATAAAGATAGGTGGCACACTGAATCTAAGAACCTAGTGTGCACCACACATTATACAGCCACCTAGTGGGTGTCAGTATTTTCTATTATAATATTATTATTGTTATAGAAAAGTTAATAAAACAATAAATAAAAGAGGATGAAAATACGAGAAAATTTCATTATTTTATTTTCACTTACAAGGTGCTATTTATAAGCTCCTTTACATTCAATTAATAAAGGTATTACATTTAATGAATTAAAGTTTCTTAATTACTCTATTTAATAATCTCCTGATTATAAATTAAGTAAAGAGTTTTATCTCATTACTTTAATATGCTTAAAGGGGGTTATGACATCCATTTAATTTACAACACTCCCCCTTGGATGTCTTTAAATAAGAATGTGCCTCATTAAAACCTTTATTAGGAAAAACTCTATAGGATAAAAACCTAATGAAGGAAAAAGAGTACACAATCTCCTATTACAAGTTGCCTCGTTAAAAACCTTTACTAGGAAAACTCAGTGGGACAAAACCTTGGTTAAAGGAAAAGAGTACAACATGTTTTAAACTCCCCCTAATGGCGACATCACATTATATATTTGAGTCGACGCATTCCAATCTTGTTTCGTAGTCTTTCAAATGTTGAAGTTGGCAATGCCTTGGTAAAAAGATCTGCTAAATTATCACTAGAACGAATTTGTTGAACTTCTATGTCACCTTTCTTCTCAAGATCATGAGTGAAGAATAATTTTGGTGAAATATGTTTCGTTCTGTCACCTTTGATATAACCACCTTTTAATTGAGCTATACATGCTGCATTATCTTCGTATAAGATAGTTGGCATATTTTCCTGTAAAGGCAAATTACATATCTTCTGGATATGTTGAGTTAATAACCTTAGCCAAACACACTCTCGGCTTGCCTTATGCATTACAATTATTTCAGCATGATTTGAAGAGGTAGCAGCTAATGTTTGCTTTGTCGAACGCCATGATATGGCAGTACCTCCACATGTAAATAAATATCCCGTTTAAGATCGACCTTTATGTGGATCCGATAAATATCCAGCATCAACATAACCAATTAATAGGGATTTTGAATCATTTGAATAAAATAACTCCATATCAATGGTCCCTCTAAGATATCTAAATACATGTTTAATTCCATTCTAATGTCTATGCGTTGGAGAAGAACTAAATCTTGCTAACAAGTTTATAGCAAAAGCTATATCAGGTCTTGTGTTATTTGCAAGATACATCAATGCTCCTCTGGCACTTAGATATGGTACTTTAGGACCAAAAAACTCTTCATCATTCTCACAAGGACGAAATTGATCTTTATTCACATCTAACGATCGTACAACCATCGGGGTACTCAACGGATGTGCTTTATCCATATAAAATTTATTTAAGATCTTTTTCGTATAAGTTGACTGATGGACATGAATTCCATCTTTTAAATGCTCGATCTGCAGGCCAAGACAAAATTTTGTTTTTTCGAGATCTTTCATCTCAAATTCTTTCTTTAAATAATTTACTGCATTTTGAAGCTCTTCAGGAGTTCCAATAATATTTAGATCATAAACATAAATAGCAATTATCACAAAGTTTGATTTAGACCTTTTTATAAAAACACATGGGCAGATTGGATCATTTTTATAACCTTCTTTTAACAAATATTCACTAAGACAATTGTACCACATACGCCCAGATTGTTTTAATCCATATAAACTTTTCTTTAATCTGATTGAGCAATTTTCCCGAGAAACTCTATATCCTTCAAGGATTTTAAATCCTTCTGGGATTTTCATATAAATTTCACTATCAAGTGTACCATACAAATAGGCTGTAACAACATCCATTAGACGCATGTCAAGTTTTTCACGTACTACCAAACTAATAAGGTATCTAAACGTGATTGCATCCACCACAGGAGAATATGTCTCTTCATAATCAATGCCGGGCCTTTGCGAAAATCCTTGTGCTACAAGTCGTGATTTATATGTTACGACTTCATTTTTCACATTTCGTTTTCGCACAAATATCCATTTATATCCTACCGGCTTTACATATTTAGGTGTTTGGACTATAGGTCCAAAAACCTCACGTTTAGAAAGTGAATTTAATTCTGCTTGAATTGCGTCTTTCCATTTTGGCCAATCTTTTCTATTTCTACATTCCTCAATAGATTTAGGCTCAGGATCCTCATTTTCTTTTGCTATTTCAATAGCAACATTATAAGCAAAATTGTTGTCGGCAACTATATTTTTTCGGTTCCATCTTTTTCCTGAAGTAACATAACTTATTGAGATTTCTTCGTTATCACCATTTTCAGGTACCTGAACCTCTTCTGGGGTTATTAGTTATATCTTTGGCCTCTTCTGGGGCACTTGCCTCCACAATATTATCATCTTGAATAATTGATCATTTCCTTTTACGAGGATTTTTATCTTTGGAACCGATTGGCCTTCCACGCTTCAGGCGTGGATTACTTTCTTTTGCACTAACAATTTGCCTTATTGGGATATCAATTTGTATTGGAGCATTTTCAGTTGGTATGTGAGATTTTGTAATCCTCTTTAGGTCAGTAAATGAATCTGGCAGTTGATTGGCAATGTTTTGCAAATGTATAATCCTTTGAACTTCTTTTTCACATTGACTTGTACGAGGATCTAATTGAGATAATGATGATCCATTCCATGTAATTTCTTTGACCAGTTGTATTTTCTTTCCCCCTAATGTTGGGAATGTTGTCTCATCAAAATGACAATCAATAAATCGTGCAGTAAATAAATTTCCAGTTAATGGTTCAACATATTTAATTATAGAAGGGGATTCATAGCCAACATGTATTCCCAACCTCCTTTGAGGACCCATCTTTGTGCGTTGTGGTGGAGCAATTGGAACATATACTGCACATCCAAAAATTCTAAGATAGGAAATATTTAGCTCTTGACCAAAAGCCAATTGTAATGGGGAGTACTTATTATAACTTGTTGGCCTTAAGCGCACAAGTGCTGCTGCATGCAAAATAGCATATCCCCAAGCTGTAACAGGGAGTTTTGTTCTCATAAGTAATGGTCGAGCTATTAGTTGGAGGCGTTTGATAAATGATTCAGCTAAACCATTTTGTGTATGAACATGAGCTACAGGATGTTCCACTTTTATCCCAATTGACATACAATAATCATTAAAAGCTTGGGATGTAAACTCACCAGCATTATCAAGACGAATAGTTTTGATTACATAATCTGGAAATTGTGCTCTTAATCGAATTATTTGAGCAAGTAGTCTCGCAAACGCCAGGTTGCGAGTCGATAATAAGCATACATGTGACCACCTACTAGATGCATCTATTAATACCATAAAATATCTGAATGGTCCACATGGTGGATGAATGGGCCCACATATATCACCTTGAATACATTCCAGAAATGTTGGAGCTTCAATCCCAACTTTAGCTGGTGATAGTCTAATAATCAATTTTTCTTGAGAACAAGCGACACAAGATAAATCCTTGAATTTAAGAATCTTTTGGTTCTTTAATGGGTGTCCAATTGAATTCTCGATGATTTTTCGCATCATAATAGATCCGGGATGGCCTAATATGTCATGCTAAATAGTAAAAGTATGTGATTCTACAAACTTTTGGTTTGTAGTAACATATGATTCAATTGCACTAATATGTGCATAATATAAACCTGATGAAAAAGCAGGTAGCCTTTCCAAAATATATTTCTTTCCACATTCAACATTTGTAATATATAGATATTCAACATTTTTCTCATTCATAGTCTCAATATGATATCCATTGAGACGAATATCTTGAAAACTCAATAAATTTCTTTCAGACTTGGTAGAATATAAAGCATCATCAATGATAAATTTTGTACCTTTAGGTAATAATATAATAGCTCTTCCAGAGCCTTCAATAAGTTTTGAACTACCCGATATTGTATTAACATGGGCATTACTCATTGTCAAATGAGAAAAATATATTTTATCTTTGAGAATCGTATGTGTTGTAGCACTATCTGCAAGACACATGTCTTCATTAATTTTGGGTCTATTGAAATTTTGTTGAATATTAATATTCTTCATAAAAACAAACAAAATATAATATGAGAAACATTACAAATATTTATTAAATATATAAATTATTTTTTATGCAAGAAAATAAAATATACTTAAAAAAATGTCAAAATAACATCAATTTTTCTAATGATTCTCAAAGAAATCTGCCACATGTAGGTGAGTTATATTATTAAGGTTATTAAATTTATCATCCTCGTAGGCATGGTCAGTTTTATTATTATAGTGAATAACTTCATCTTTTGCCTCTTTTTCATCATTTTGGGATATAAAATTTGTCTCAATATGCTTTCTGTAACACCCCTCGCCTGCATCCGACGCCGGGACGGGGTTCGAGGTGCTACATGACTTTTACTAACACTTTCATACTAAACAGGGCCATAAAATCTCAAATAATTAAAAACTTTTCTTTTCACATGCAATCGGTCCTTTATGCGAGCTTACGAGGCCCAATACATGCATTCGGGGCGGTTCGAGACCCAATCGAGAACTCATGAAAAACTTAGAAAAATCTCTTGCGTTAAGGCTTCAGACGCCCATGTGCTTAGGCCGTGTGGCCAGAAATAGGCTAATTATCAAGCCTTTTGTCACTCTCACACCACATGCATAGATACATACTTATCCAATAACATACAACGTGGCATAAATGAGCTCTTAAACATCTACAAACATGTTATGCTCAAGTTATTTTCTTATGCAATAAATATTATAGAATTTGCCCATATCATTACCACATACTAGACATAACTATCATTACATCACAAACCATTCATGAAGCATTATTAACTATTTACCCATCACTTAATCCTGCACTAGTTACTAGCTCATCAATGAATCTCAATTCAATCTCTAGGCATACATGTTGTAAGCCACATCACAAGAGATAATAACATACATGCATAAGAATAATCATATGGGCCCATAACGTCATTAGCCGACATAGGCCAATTTACATGACTAATACTACCTTAATAACAAGCCAATGCCTTTGGCTAAATCATAATATTACATACTCACATTAAAACCCTATACATGCCATAGACTCGAATCACTTGAGTTTACTTACTCCGATAATGTTAACTTGATAGGGTGATAATATCTCTGACAGCCTCCAATCCGAGCTAACCTAGAAACTCTAGAAAACATGGGAAAGAAGGGGGGTAAGCTTTCGCTTAGTAAGTTCATATGAAAACAATAAGCAACTCATTAACTTATTTTATCAATGTTTACAACATATTCTCAAGTTCACTACAAGTTGTCTTCCTGAGCAACAGTCACAAAATTATTTATATCTGGAGCTACGAAACTCCAAATTAAGTTCCGTTAATTTTACCTGAAAATAGACTCATTTATCTTTCTTTCATAAAATTTCTAGAATTTTTGACTTAGCCAATTAGTACAGTTTATTCCTCAAGTTTTCTCCTGATTCACTGTCTGACAGTTTCAACCCTTTTGCACTAAAGTTCAATTATCTCATAGTACAGGATTCGAATAATGTTCTTGTCTATTTCTCTTGAAACTAGACTCATATGTATACTTACTAATTTTTTTCTAGAATTTTTGGTCAAGCCATTTAGTACATTTTATTAGTTAAAGTTTCCTCAGTTTCAGGGTATGACTACTCTGACCCCTGTGCACTACGAATCAAATTTCTCCATGTACAGAATTCCAATGACCATGCCATTTGTTTCTCTTAAAAATAGACTCAATAAGGAATCTATGCAAGTAAGGTATGACTCTTAATAATTTTTGTACAGTTTACGGTGAATTTATAAAATCAGAACAGGGGATCTCAAATTCATTGAGACCCTGTTTCACAAGAATTTAAATATCACACAATATAGAATTCTTTTTCTTCCTCTATTTCTTTCATGTGAAAATAGACTCATTAAGCTTTAATCCCATATTTTATTTTGCCTCTAACTCATTTTCCACTATTTTTAGTGTACTTTCAAAGTTACACTATTGCAGTAACTCAAATCGTCAAGGCTAAGTTACTCATTCATGGTCATTGTTCATAATATTAATACAACACCATTTTATCCATCATGGTAAGAACACATATTATGCATCATAGATCATCACATATCAAGGCATTCTCATAGGATTAGTATACATACTTGCACAACTCGTAACATAACTCGAGTGCATACTCACCAATGACTTACCTTATTGGGACCATCATCAACTCTTTCCTTGGATTGCCCGTTGAACACTTGGAATACTAATTGGATACTCGGAAAAGCCTTTGCACATAAGTGCCTCAATTGTAGCTAAAGCTACCTCATATCTCATGACATTTCAATGCTCACTCTCGAGCTAGTCATCTAGACTCATAATTCCTAGTGACATGTCACTCGTATCCTATTCTATTCCTAAGGTTCAAACGGGATTTTTCCTCGTCTATTAAGGCTTTGTCTTATCATATTTCTATTAATCACATACACATTAATATCTGTACAATTCATGTACTGATAACATTTAAATACATGTATAGCATGGTATTGTTTACATATGAATTTACCTCGATACCACAAAGGTGAAAAGGACATACTCGTCCATAAATCGATTTCTTTCCGTTCTAGGTCCAAGTCTCAATTTTCATCATCTATAACATCACATTTAGCCTACCAATCAGTCACAATATTCATATGGGTCTAAAAATCATGTTTTTACAAAAAAAAAATTTGACCCCTAAACTTTTACATATTTTCACTTTTTCCCCAATGCTCGTAAATTAATTTTTATCACATTTCTTTACTCCTTGAGTCTAGATGAACCATTTTCATAACTATAGCAACTCATAATTTCAACTATTTTACACATTTACAACTCATTTTACAACTTAGCAATTTAGCCCTTTTTAAGGTATTTTCATGCAATTTCTTTCACAAAAGTTGTTTATTAGACAACTAGGACTCATAATCTTCCATAAAAACACAGCAAACAACACATTTACTCTCATGGTAAAACCCTAGACTCTTCATCATTTTTGCAAAATAATCCCCTCTTATGAAAGCTTATGCTTTAGGGGTTCCAAAAATACAAAAATCATCAAGCAAAGACATTAAAATCACTTACAAGCAAGGGAAATATGTTGCTGAAATTTTCCAGCTTCAAAACCCTTTCTTTGCTGCATATTTGGGTGAAGGGGAAGAGAAAAATGATAGCTTTTTCCTTTTCTTTTTTTTTATTTGTTAATAATAAAACTATTTTGTCTAATTTTGACTTTTCAACTATTTTGTCTCCCATGGCAGGCCATCACACTTTCAATGGCCTAATTTCACTTTAAAGACCCCCAATTTAAGATACAAGGCAATTTAACACCTTTAGGTATTAAAACACAACTTTTACTTTTTACGCGATTTAGTCCTTTTTTCGAAATTGGACTAGAAATCGCTAAAATTAATATACCAAAATTAACATGCAGTTATAAAATTATATTATAACACATAAAATAATACTAAAATAATTTCTCTGGCCTCGGAATAGTGGTCCCGAAACTACTGTTCTGACTAGGCCCAAAATCGGGCTGTTACATTTCTTCCCCCCTTTAAGGATTTTCGTCCCCGAAAATCTTACTAGAAAAAGTTGTTCTCTACTTTCACGAGTCACTTATATCTTTTTCTCACAACTCACAAAACAACTCCGCACAAGCTCATACTCAAGATTTCCTATAGCTTTTCCATAGTTGAGGTATAAACCTCGGAGCTCAATTTGAAACACTGGAGACTGACATTCTTGGAACTATAAACTCAGAAACATACAACTCAGTCACATCTGTCGAATAATATATCTGTACATACTAAAATAATCATATGGACTTCCATCATCAATCTATTACAATTCAACTTGCATCCCTTCTTTTTCCTGGGAATGAGAGACATCCCGATACAAAATTCATAACAGTCCTTTCTCATTTTCTTCCCACTGTCATCACTGACAATAATAATCTCGAATACATTTGATATTCGGCTTTACCCTATAGACAATTCGACATCCTTTGAACGAATAGACAAGATACTGCTGTGAACCCTGTACTCAATTCTCTGTATACCCAGAGTTTCTCAGTACTGAAATCTTACTCTGAATTAATAGCAATAGAAACCAGAAATCAAATCCTCCCTGCAATTCCAAATTAAAAGTCGAATCATGCTGTACTTGTTTAATTTACCACTTATAGCCACATTTCTATACTCTGATCATCAACTGTTTAGAAACTTTACTAGCATGAATCAAATGATTCCAACTTCATAGATGTGGTCTTTTTATTAATCAGGATAACTATACTTATAACATCTCTCGAACAAGAGAAATCCAACTAATATGTTTCCATAACATACTTTCAAGAATAAAACCCCATTATTTCTGACTGTATGACTACTTACCAAAGAACACGTAACGGTATTCTCGAACCAGAGAATAAACTTAAATGCACATAACTCAGATTTACTTTTACAGAATAGCCATTCTTTACCCCATGAATTTTAAAGAAATCTCGACACTGAAATCCCCACACTTCTATGGTCGAGCCAGAAGCTTAATCATAACAGATTCTAATATCGCAAGTCAAAGATTACTCGTAAAGATAAGCCAAGCTTGATAATTCTCGAAACAAGAACGAGAGAAAAGCCAATATAAGAAATTCCAAGATATAAAGACTATACCAGAAATCCGAGAATATAATCCAGAAGAAAATAATAAATATGATCCGAAAAATCCCTCAAAGAAAACCAGAAGGAAACTACTGTCTGTACGCTCTAGAATTTCTCGTAACAGAGATAATATAATTCTCCAATATATATAAACCATAATCAATAGAACATCAGAATAATCTCATATAGATTTTTACTATCAACTTCATTCTAGTATATTAGAATAGAAATCTGAAGAGATGGGGAAATGTCGATCATAACTAACTGGACCAATAGAACTTTTCATCTAATATCACAGTCACTAGCATCCTCATACGATAGAATTTCCATTCGAAACGGATAACCATACGTATTCCCCAGAATAGAGGAAAACATAGAATACTCAGAAGAGAAAGATAGCCATCACTTTATTTAATTGAATCCGTCATATTCAGACATCTGTGCAAGTCCGACATTATTCCTCTAACTAATTTTGTCTTCGCTAATCTCATACTATTCCATTATTTTACTCTTCAGTTTCACTTTTGCAAGCTTATCCAACATATCTCTCTAAAATCTCATCGTATAACTCTATTCTGGTAAGGGGGCGAAGATTGTAAAGCCTCTAAACTTTTGACTCTCAAGCAAATACATATTCAACAACAACATAGCTTTACGCATATTGATTCAAACATTTCAAATTTCTAACTTGTTATAAACACATTTTCTCATATCTCAGTAATACATGCAACTTTATTTCATGCGAATATTAGCTAAACATAAGTGAATTTATCATAACTCAAACTTTCATTTATTTTTTCTCAAATTACCCTTAATGTCTTATCAAGTTTCCATATTTAGTCTTAATCACTTGCCAATATTTATCAAATTGGAGAACGTCTTACGGTTTTGAGTACATCGTTTACTTGATGCCATAGTCCAACTATGGTCTTGTACTAGCTTTCGTCTATCTGTGTCGATGCTGTGTCCCAAACAGGTCTTACACTGACACATGTAACCGTGCCGATGCATGTCCCAGACATGTCTTACACTGGCTCTCATAATATGGCTGATGCATGTCCCAGACATGTCTTACACTAGCCCTCGTCTCAATACCGATACCATGTCCCAAACATGGTCTTACACTGGCACACAAATCTCATGTATTGCCATGGTCCAACCATGGTCTTTTCCGTTAATTCATTAGTGAACGATCGTACTCATTCCCTGCGTTCCACCCAATTTGATCTTTCATTACAACTTTCATGCTATTGTGACATTTATGATTCTGTAAGTAAGATTATAAGGCATAACATTTCAGCATCTTGACTTCATTAATCTAGACATAAATGTCAACCTCATGTATATACTGATTACTAATCATGCAATAAAAGTATTCATACATACATTCTGTCACTTCAAGTAAATTTCTTTCTTTTCATAAACACTTGGCCAAATCAAGTTGGACATTTAACATCGTATGAATACTAACATGAATAAAAATGTTTTTCATAACTTAACTGTGTTTTACTCTACTATTTCACATTCTTTAACTCAAGAGTATCACATAGTGAATACTAGTTCATATGAAAATCATGAATATCTTTTCATACCTTTCCCATTTTCAGCATGTCACAAGCATGATTCAATAATCTCAACTTTACTCTTATCTTTATCAAGATTTGCTCGGTTCGAACTCATTCCTGTCTTAACCAACAATTTTGTTAGGGCCGAGAGATATCACACTATCACGAATAATACTCTGGCATGTATAGCTAGACTCTCTTACGCTAGGTTAGTCTGAGAACCGACTAAACCATGCCCTGACACCACTAAATGTAACACTCCTCGCCCGCATCCGAGGCCGGGATGGGGTTCGAGGTGCTACCTGACTTTTACTAACACTTTCATACTAAACAGGGCCATAAAATCTCAAATAATTAAAAACTTTTCTTTTCACATGCAATCTGTCCCTTATGCGAGCTTACGAGGCCCAATATATGCATTCAGGGCGGTTTGGGACCCAATCGAGAACTCATGAAAAACTTAGAAAAATCTCTTGCGTTAAGGCTTCAGACGCCCATGTGCTTAGGCCGTGTGGCCAGAAATAGGCTAATTATCAAGCCTTTTGTCACTCTCACACCACGTGCATAGATACATACTTATCCAATAACATACAACGTGGCATAAATGAGCTCTTAAACATCTACAAACATGTTATGCTCAAGTTATTTTCTTATGCAATAAATATTATAGAATTTGCCCATATCATTACCACATACTAGACATAACTATCATTACATCACAAACCATTCATGAAGCATTATTAACTATTTACCTATCACTTAATCCTGCATTAGTTACTAGCTCATCAATGAATCTCAATTCAATCTCTAGGCATACATGTTGTAAGCTACATCACAAGAGATAATAACATACATGCATAAGAATAATCATATGGGTCCATAACGTCATTAGCCGACATAGGCCAATTTACATGACTAATACTACCTTAATAACAAGCCAATGCCATTGGCTAAATCATAATATTACATACTCACATTAAAACCCTATACATGCCATAGACTCGAATCACTTGAGTTTACTTACTCCGATAATGTTTACTCGATAGGGTGATAATATCTCTGACGGCCTCCAACCCGAGCTAACCTGGAAACTCTAGAAAACATGGGAAAGAAGGGGGGGTAAGCTTTCGCTTAGTAAGTTCATATGAAAACAATAAGCAACTCGTTAACTTGTTTTATCAATGTTTACAACATATTCTCAAGTTCACTACAACCTGTCTTCCTGAGCAACAGTCACTAAATTATTTATATCTGGAGCTACGAAACTCCAAATTAAGTTCCGTTAATTTTACCTGAAACTAGACTCATTTATATTTCTTTCATAAAATTTCCAGAATTTTTGACTTAGCCAATTAGTACAGTTTATTCCTCAAGTTTTCTCCTGATTCACTGTCTGACAGTTTCAACCCTTCTGTACTAAAGTTCAATTATCTCATGGTACAGGATTCGAATAATGTTCTCGTCTATTTCTCTTGAAACTAGACTCATATTTCTACTTAATAATGTTTTTCTAGAATTTTTAGTCAAGCCATTTAGTACATTTTATTAGTTAAAGTTTCCCCTGTTTCAGGGTATGACTACTCTGACCCTTGTGCACTACGAATCAAATTTCTCCATGTACAGAATTCCAATGACCATGCCGTTTGTTTCCCTTAAAAATAGACTCAATAAGGATCTATGCAGGTAAGTTATGACTCTTAATAATTTTTTTACAATTTACGGTGAATTTATAAAATTAGAACAGGGGATCTCAAATTCATTGAGACCCTGTTTCACAAGAATTTAAATATCACACAATATAGAATTCTTTTTCTTCCTCTATTTCTTTCATGTGAAAATAGACTCATTAAGCTTTAATCCCATATTTTATTCTGCCTCTAACTCATTTTCCACTATTTTTAGTGTACTTTCAAAGTTACACTATTGCAGTAACTCAAATCTGTCAAGGCTAAGTTACTCATTCATGGTCATTGTTCATAATATTAATACACCATCATTTTATCCATCATGGTAAGAACACATATTATGCATCACATATCATCACATATCAAGGCATTCTCATAGGATTAGTATACATACTTGCACAACTCGTAACATAACTCAAGTGCATACTCACCAATGACTTACCTCATTGGGACCATCATCAGCTCTTTCCTTGGATTGCCCGTTGAACACTTGGAATACTAATTGGATACTCGGAAAAGCCTTTGCACATAAGTGCCTAAATTGTATCTAAAGCTACCTCATATCTCATGACATTTCAATGCTCACTCTCGAGCTAGTCATCTAGACTCATAATTCCTAGTGACATATCACCCATATCCTATTCTATTCCTAAGGTTCAAACGGGATTTTTCCCCGTCTATTAAGGCTTTGTCTTATCATATTTCTATTAATCACATACACATTAATATATGTACAATTCATGTAATGATAACAATTAAATACTTGTATAGCATGGTATTGTTTACATACGAACTTACCTCGATACCACAAAGGTGAAAAGGACATACTCGTCCATAAATCGATTTCTTTCTGTTCTAGGTCCAAGTCTCAATTTTCATCTACCAATCAGTCACAATATTCATATGGGTCTAAAAATCATATTTTTACAAATTTTCATTTTGACCCCTAAACTTTTACATATTTGCACTTTTGCCCCAATGCTCGTAAATTAATTTTTATCACATTTCTTTACTCCTTGAGTCTAGATGAACCATTTTCATAACTATAGCAACTCATAATTTCAACTATTTTATACATTTACAACTCATTTTACAACTTAGCAATTTAGCCCTTTTTAAGGTATTTTCATGCAATTTCTTTCACAAAAGTTGTTTATTAGACAACTAGGACTCATAATCTTCCATAAAAACACAGCAAACAACACATTTACTCTCATGGTAAAACCCTAGACTCTTCATCATTTTGCAAAATAATCCCCTTTTATGAAAGCTTATGCTTTAGGGGTTCCAAAAATACAAAAATCATCAAGCAATGACATTAAAATCACTTACAAGCAAGGGAAATATGTTGCTGAACTTTTCCAGCTTCAAAACGCTTTCTTTGCTGCATATTTCGGTGAAAGGGAAGAGAAAAATGATAGCTTTTTCTTTTTTTTTAATTTGTTAATAATAAAACTATTTTGTCTAATTTTGACTTTTCAACTATTTTGTCTCCCATGGCAGGCCATCACACTTTCAATGGCCTAATTTCACTTTAAAGACCCCCAATTTAAGATACAAGGCAATTTAACACCTTCAGTATTAAAACACAACTTTTACTTTTTACGCGATTTAGTCCTTTTTCGAAATTGGACTAGAAATCGCTAAAATTAATATACCAAAATTAACATGTGTAGCGACGTAAAAAAAATTTTGTTTCGCTTGGTCACTAATTGGAGCGATTTATTAAACATTTGAAAACCAACTTTCGATTTTATTAACAAAGGGAGTCGCCACCGATCCTTTTTTATAGGTGTGATCGGACACCTAATAAAATTATTTTAAAACAAAAAGAAGGCCAAATTTAGGTCTACGTGAAAGTCTAGAGAAAAATTGGGGTTCGGGAGTCAGTTACGCGCGAGGAAGGTATTAGCACCCTCGCGACGCCCAAAATTGGTATCTTATAAACATGTGTTGACTTGATTTTCAAAAATACGAATTCAATTTGACATTTACTCGTGATCCAATTGAAAAATGAGAATTTTTAGTTTTCGATTTTTTTTATTAGAAAGTGTGTCCCATTTTTTAACACAAGCCGACAAATTTCACCCAACATAGCGATGAAATCGATGGCTTAATATTAAATCTGTACATTGCCTTATTTTTGAAATTAATTAAAACATGAGAAAAAATATTCTTAAAGTGAGAAATTAAAAATAGATAAAGGACGCAAAAAAATGATATTATTAATGAAAAATATTAACATGGAATACTAGAATATTAGAATAACAATAATAATGATATTTACAAAAAAATAAAATAAAAACAAATCATGTACTAATAATAAAATAGGAAAAATGATATATTTGGTAATAATAATATAAATAATAATATGTACAAAAAATACATATATATATATATGCATATAATAAAAGTATGTAATAATAATAATAATATCTACAATAAAAGAAAATATTAGGAAACGTACATAAAAAATATATACATAAAAAATTTACAACAATAATATAAAATAATGATATGTAGAAAAAATATATATATACATATGTACATAAAATATACACTAATATAATAATAGTTATAATAATACTAGCAATAGTAATAATTTGTAATAATAATATATACACAATATGGTATTTTTAAAATATATATATGTATATATAATAGTATTTAAGAATATATACATAAGAAGATATAAAATACATACATGGAATAGTATAAGAAATATATAACTAATGGCATTAAAAAAATATATACATAATATATATAAAATACATATAATATATATATACGTATTAGAAATGATAAAAAATTATTAACACACTACATAAGTAAATGAAATATGATAATAATACTAAAATAATTAATTTAAATAGTAAAGTAACTAAAAGAATTAAATTGAACTAAAACCAAAATATTTGGGGTAAAATTGAAATAAAAATAAAAGGAAAGGACTATATTGAACATGCGCGGAAATAGTGGGGGGCCAAAACAACAAATATTCCTTCCCATCAAAACTCAGCACATCAGCAGTGACTAAATTGAAAATCGCGACAAATTTCGGGGCCAAATTAAAAAAACGAATAATGACTTAATTGCAAAACAATAAAAAGCGGAAGGGCTAAAAGCGCAATTAGCCCTTCCTTTAAAAAAAGGGATCCTAGGCGGGTCGGGTCGGGTCGAACCGGTCCAAGTCAAAATGACGTCGTTTTGGGGCTTAAGTGTAGCCCCCAAAACGACGTCGTTTTGGAGGGCTATATAAGGCCTAAAATAACCAAAAAAAATTCATTTGGTGAGAGGGAAAGAAAAAAAAAAGAGAGAGGGAAGAGAGAAGGGAGAGAGAAGGGAAGGGGAAAGGGGAATCCGGCCAGGGGCCGGTCACCGGCCAACCGTCGGCCGCCGTCCGTCGCCGGCGTCGGCCACCGCGTAATTTTTTTTTAATATTTTTTTTTGTATATATATTTTTATTATATTTTTTTATTATGATGTATATATATAGATTCGAAAAAGGGAAAAAATAAAATAAAAATAAAAATAAGAGTAAAATAATAAAGAAGATAAAATCATCTTTAGGTATTTTTTTAGCTTTCGATTTTTGAGATTTTTGGTTTGTATTCGACGCTATCCACTTTCTTTCTTGGTTTTAATCTGCTAATATTGATGCAAAAATGTCATCAAAATTTCCCCCCCTTTACATGATTTTTGAATGGCTTTTTATAGCCATTTTTTACATGATTTTTCTATTATATTTTGTTTCTATTTTGTAAGTGATGGTGGCAGACAATGGATATAAAAATGGAAGGAAAAATGGGGCAAGTGGGAAAGTGGCTAGGTGGCTAAGGTTTCTTGGTTTTTTTAGGGGTTAGGTTTTTTTTTGGGTTAGGTTTTTTTGGGGGGCTTAATGGGCTTTGAATTGGGTTTAATATTTGGGTTTTGTAATGGGTTTGGGTAGATGTAAATGGGTCATGGGTTAAGGGTTTTAGTGGGTTTAGAGGTTTGGTTGGGTTTTGATGTAATCGAGCCCAGGCAATTTGGGCTTCTACAACATGCACTTATAAAATTATATTATAACACATAAAATAATCACCTTTAGGTATTTTTTTAGCTTTCGATTTTTGAGGTTTTTGGTTTGTATTCGACGCTATCCACTTTCTTTCTTAGTTTTAATCTGCTAATATTGATGCAAAAATGTCATCAAAATTTCCCCCCTTTACATGATTTTTGAATGGCTTTTTATAGCCATTTTTTACATGATTTTTCTATTATATTTTGTTTCTATTTTGTTTCTATTTTGTAAGTGAGATTTCCACTTTTAATCCTTCATGCAGATGATGACGGATGAAAATCATTACTTTTGCCTTGTCTTGATTAGATGCTTCTTTATCTGCTAAAATAGTATTTCCTAGATCTTTAGCATCTAGGTGAATTTCAGCATCTAACACCCATGACAAATAATTCTTGCCTGAGATGTCTAAGGCCGCAAAGTCAAGTTTGGCAAGATTTGACATTATAATCACTTGAATCAAAATAAAAAAAATATTAGTAAATTAATAAGTATTCACAATCGTAAAATAATTCAATTATATATATCAAATTTGCTAAATAATAATATGTATGTCAAATATTGGCATAAAGAGGAATAGTCATAATAATAACTTAACACAAATTAAATTAATTGAAATTTCTTTTAATAAAAAATATGTATATATAATTATCATTATTATATTTTAGTTGTAAAAATAAATGTGCAAATGTTACCCAAAGCAAATATTTCATCTAGAAAATAAAATAAAAGAATTATGAAAATACGTATACCATATATAGTTTAACGGGAGTTATACGGGTAAATTATATAAAGTCAAAATGACATGAACTTCACTATGAACTCGTAGAAGCTCGTGCAGATAACGTATTATAGAAAAATTAATAAAACAATAAATAAAAGAGGATGAAAATACGCGAGAATTTCATTATTTTATTTTCACTTACAAGGTGCTATTTATAAGCTCCTTTACATTCAATTAATAAAGGTATTACATTTAATGAATTAAAGTTTCTTAATTACTCTATTTAATAATCTCCTGATTATAAATTAAGTAAAGAGTTTTATCTCATTACTTTAATATGCTTAAAGGGGTTATGACATCCATTTAATTTACAACAATTATTTTATATTTTCTTGTTCTAGTAGAATTTTTGTGGTTCTTTTTTAAAATGACGAGTTAAGGCAAATACACACATCATTGAGCATAGTTATTCTGTTTGAAATTTAGTGAGATCTATTTTCCAAAATAAATTATATTTTTCGTGATAACTCGAGTTTGACAGTTAGTTTCTTTACCCATAGAGAATTAACTTTTTCATTGAAAATTTAAAGTTTTTATTATGTGATTAGGTTATGAATTAAAGCCCACTCTCTAAACAGTTGATGATTTGAGAATAGCGAAGAAGACCGTGTTAGTTGAAAGTCAAGAATAGACGAGTTCCGCTAAGCAAATAACACCAAGTACTAAATTTGGTAAATTTTATCGTCATAAATAGCAAAAAGACTCAATTTTTAGAAAAAAATTAAAATTTTGTTGTACAAACATACTTGTTTCTAAACTGCTTTTTCCAAAAATTATATCAAAATATAAGGTAACTATACTTTTAGACAGCTATGTTCGAATTCAATGTTCATTTCAATACTTATGTTTTTTAATCAAATTAGTATCTGTTGACTTCCACTACACAAAATGATATTTAGGACAATGGTGTTAACTTTTTCATGTCGTCCAACGAATAATTTATATATGACAAATTCAGTTCTGAGACTGCCCACGGTGATGTCATATTGATATTAATCAGCTAAAAATTATAAAAATTAAAAAATCATAAACTTAAAATTATAAAAAATAAAAATAAAATATAAAATATATTAAAATTTTAAAAATTATATACAATTGAAAATTTTTTATAATATGTCATAAAATAAAAATAAAAAACCAAATTTTCGTTTAGATTTCTAATATTTTTATTTGACCACATAAAAAAAATTAACATTTTTTGCCCCAAGTACCATTTTGTGTAACGAAAGCTAAATATAGATACCAACTTTGACCCAAAAAAAGTTAAATTTATGATTCTATTGTATAAAAAAGAATACCAAAAAATATAATTTATAAAAAAAATATAATTTATAAAATCATAACAACTTTATGTTTGGGATGATAAAACCTATTTAATCTAAACAATATAATTAGGGTTAATTAAACATAGAGATGTATTTTTGAAAAAGAAAATATTTTGAAAAGAGGAAAAATAAATATCAATAATAAATAGTGTTTGTTTTTTAAGTCGTTCAAGATTTTAATTATATATAAGTTGATCTTTCTAATAGTTTTAATTCAGTGAATGAAAAGTAATAATAATTTGCATTTTTTTCTTCTTTTTTGAAACTATAAATGCCCAATGCATTAATAGCCGGAAAAGGTTAAGGAAATTACAGTACCTAATCCCTGCGCCCCTTTACAACAGCCATAGATTTGGGCGATGCCTTATGGGTAAGTAAAAGCCTAAACCAAACCTAAATGTGCTTCATAATTAACAAGTACAAGAAAAATAAATGATCAAACAGACAACTCCTAAAACATCCACCTAAACCCTTAACCTTTCCCGGTGAAAACTCTTCCCCTTCGATAAACTGGTTGCCTTCAAAGTTTTCACTTACTTTGGTTCCTCCGGTCTCAGCAACACGATTACTTCTTACCTTCTTTCACATCTATTTCTATCTGCTGGTATAAGATACTCTATTTTTAGAGTGACTTCTTCTACCCAGTAAATCAGAGATTCAAATTGCCTTCTCCATATTCCTTAATTTTAGAGTGATTCGATTTCAAATAACCATGATTCTAAGTCAGTTTTCAGATTCTTTTGCATGGAAGAATTAATGGTAAATTTTAGCCAAGTTTTACAGTGTATTCATCTAAGTTTTACTTTGCTAATCTCATAAATAAAATTTCGAATAATATATATTGATTCGGGGCAATACACATAATAGTGCAATGATTTCTTAAATCTTAATAAAATATTATTACCTTATAATATAATGTATATATACAAAAAGCTCGTGCAGGTAAAAAAAATTAATTATACCATATTAGAGTTTAGGGTTTATGATTTTTAAGAATCTAAGAATATATTTTATTAAACTAACTTTTGTTATAGATAATAATTTTTTATGAAAAATATATTTATATTTATAATGTTATTAAAATTGCACAATAATAATGTTTTACCATTATACATTTTATACCATCATTTTTGGTATATTTTGATAGATTTATATTCATAATTAACACTTCTTTAATTCATTTTACTTCACAGTTTAACTTAAAAGGATTTGTTATTTATTACTTTCATAGCTAACAAGTTCTAATATAATTATATAATGTTTATAGGAATTGAGTTTAATATTCAAATTATTTGTCCAATCAAGTACATATAGTTGGACTCAAATTGTTAGTAGCCCAAACTTCCAGATCAGGACTCGTTTTGCCAGCTAATCATCTTTTAAAATTCAAGAGGGAGAAAAATATTATGTAAAGAAAAGTGAACAGCATGTTACGGTAGCCCTAGCATAACATCTCATAGATATGCAAAAAAATGTAGATCAACTAAATACAAACATGTAAATAACATGGCCCAACTATTCCTCTCTAGAAGCGGGATCGATACCGGTTGACGGGCTATCAGCAAAATACTCCTGGTGCTTCACATTCACCCCATACTGCTCATTCAAACACTAGTAAGCAATTACTTCCAGACACCAATGAAAATGCTAAGAAAAAAAACCAACTCTTATTCACTCGGGACATAAAAAAATGGGAAATCATATGACCATTCATCACAAGGCTTCTCAAGCAAAATACAAATTGACTCGACATACCGATATATTTCCCAAAGGAAATTTAACCCATTCAATTAGTAGAATATTTTGTGTATGCCTAAGCAGATATAACCCATGTCTCATCATAATTTTGACAACAAATAAAAGCCTGGCTTTTGCTAAAAGCCAAAACCTCTGTTCATAATGAACCCAAGCAATCAACTATAAAAGGTAAACGTAAATAGATGCTATTTGGCTATAGATACTAAAACATGTAATGAAATATAGAAAGAGTGGCAACGTAGATATTTCAATGCCTACCTCGCGCAATGACTTTGAAAGATCGTCCATCGTCAAGATTAGGCGCTTATCCTGTTCCAAAAGAGGGTCAGACAAGCCAAAAGAGATCAGGAAACTAAGCAAACATAAATAGATCACCTTTTGCTGCTTCTCCCTTTTGTCTTTGACAACTGCAGCTTGCCTTGCCTTGCAATGCCTACATAAATAGTAAAATGTTATAAGCAGGCATGAGCAAATCTACGTTGAAAGTACTCAAAAGGTTATTTATTTAATATTTCCCCAGCACCTAAAGAAATCATAGATAACTCCACATAAATTAGGAACGTAAAAACTTAGCCATATCCTCAAAGTCCTATTTCCAACTTATATAACATCAACAAATTTCAAACCTTATCTTATTCCTACTTTAAAGGGAAACAAAAAAGGACTTAAGTTATAAGCTTTTGGTGTCATACTGAAGTGCATCACTTGCAACTTCCGCAACGAACTTCTGAGTGGCAACAGCGACAAGCCTTATTCTGCAAAAGCCCAAAAAAATCAAACAGGATCAGACATAAAGGAAACAAAATACCAACAATATGAACACGTTTTCTACTCTAAAAGATTGTTAAAAAAAAGAGGGTAAAATTAAAGGAAATCTTCTGTCCAAGACCCCATCCCGCTTTTATTAACATAGAAAAGCATGTAAAATGACTCACACATAAACTAGCTAGCATATAAGAGGCAAAAGTCCTTTCTCGTTTTTTGGGTTCCATTTTTGTTGAATATAAGAAATAAATAGCCTTCATAAACGTCTCATTATTGTCACAATGTAAATAGTAATTAAATTTTGTTCAACACATATGCAGGAAAACATATATTAAGTTTAAAGATTCAAACTTTCCGGAACCCTGGAAATAACTAAAAGAAAGATACGTAACCCTAGGCACAGCTAGTTGTGTAAAGTAGAATGAAAGATTTCAAACATTATCATCTTAAACCGACAAAGGAATTTTTTTTGACAAATTTCCGCTTGGGCATCCAAACACAGGATAGAAGGATACTGAAAGGATTTTTTTTTTTTTAAAAAGGGGGAGAAATACCTACAATCGAACATCGGGACATTGAAATCCACTCTTGGCTAAGTAATGTTCCACCAATTCGTCAGGTATCTGCCACAAATCAACCGGAATATAGGTGGAGGCATCATTAGAAACATAGAAAAAAAAAAACAATTTACAGGAATTTGCTCCATAAAAGGATGATTGATTTGTTCTTGAAGAAAAAGAAAAGGGAAGAGGGTGTAAAAGGGAAAAGAGAGTACAGTGGGAGCATAATCCATAAGAGAGGCAAGGAAATCGGAGAGAGCAGAGTCATCATCGTGCTTCCCATCGCTGGATTGCGGGTTGTGGTTCATTCTCTCGTTCTTTCGTTTTCCCAACTGTGCGCTCTCTGCCTTCGCTATATGCTTCTTGCTTATGTTAATGATTAATGAACCGAACCTATTTTCTACGGCCGCCTCATGTGTATAACTGTACGCCTATTATGTATAGTAATAATAGTAATAATAATAATAATTAATAAACTGTACGCCTATTCATCCCACCCGGTAATATCCGATAAAATCGTTCACAAGTCGGGGTAATATTAACTTCAACCAATTTATTGTTGAATACTAAAATTGGTAAAAGTAGAATGTAATTTTTTTAAGTCTGGATGACGTAGAATTTGAATTAAATTGGTTAGTGGAATTGATTGGATTGGGGTTTAATCAGAATAAAGATGTTGAACCAATTGTATTGGAAACTACTTTAAATTAATAACAATTTAAAAACAATAAGAAAAAAATAATGATTGAATTGAGTGAACCAATTTTATTAAAAATATTAATATTTTATTATTTTTATGATTTTTTGAATTATTTATTTAATTATTATTGGACTAGCAATCAAACCGAGAGCCAATGATTTGACCAGTTTAATCTTATGTACATTTATTAAAACATTGAAAATAACTCATCAATAACATAATAATCATTAAAATCTTGACTCTCGGCCTATTGACATCGGATAGTCATCTCAAAAACACGTCATAGGTTCGAATAACAAGGGCAATCTTGTGTTACGATTCGCCCATGAGCAAAGCTACCTAAAACACAAAAACAAGTTTGGAATGGAGTGAACATAAGAAAACCAAGTCACGAGATTGTTAGAACGTCTTGGAAGATTTTAGATGTCCAAATAAGAGTCTGGATCATTGTAGAACCATGTAGAAGATTCTAAAAGCTCTAAAAACATTCACCCTTGTATAACGTTTAATGAGTTAGATGGAAATAGTCTAAAATGCAATCTAAGCCGTCCATTTAATTTTATTGTAACCGCTAAATCAAAAGGGTTTGCCTATAAAAAAAAACTCCCTTCTTAAACCCAAAGATTACATGGCTATTGAGCTAGCTTTTTAGAGTAATATACTTTCACATTCTCTTAACTTCTTAAAAACCATAGGATTATTATTATTTTATTCATGCAAACTATCTATAACATTCTCATAACTTCTTAAAAATCATACTTGTTACATTCCAAAAATTAGATTAGTGAATTTAGGTAAAATATTATAATACCCTGAAAATTTTTATAGTAAGATATTATCCTTGATATAGTAAAATAAGGAAATAAAGTGACAAACAGGGAAATTTTGAGTTAAGTCAATATTGAGAAGTATATTATGATATATTAATTCAAGAAAGAACTAAATTGTAAAAGTGAGAAAAGTTTTATTACACAAGAGTAAATACTCAAAATTTGAGAGGTTAAAGTGTAAATATGAAAAAGTTGAAGGACCAATAGTGTAAATATTTTAAGAGAGGAATGATCTAGAAACTAAGGAAAATGGATGAATTAGGACCAAATTGAATAGGTGAAGAACTATGAGGGACTAAATTATAATTTTACCAAATTAAATGATGACTCAATGATGGAATTTTAAAAGATAATAAATGGCAAAATGGTCAATTGGAAGAGAGAGAAATCTAGAAAGTAATGATGATGTTGATGATATTTTATGATTATTTAATTAGATATATATTATTTTAATGAGATATTTTATTATTTTATTATTATTTCATTATTATTTTATTATTAATTATTTAGTATAAAAGGAAGGAAAGATGAAGAATTTTCATCATCTTTCCATGCATGCAACCAACATTAGAAGAGAAGGAAAATAAAGAAATTTTCTTTTCTTTACAATTTGGTTCTTCTACTAAAAATTCACCATTTTCACCTAGAAATCAAAAGAATTTCCATAGCTACTAAGAGAGAAAAATGTTAAGGAGACCATGGGGAGTTAGAATATCAAGTTGGATTCAAGAAATAGAAGCTGGAGGAGAGAGAAAATCAAGTTAAAAATTAGTATCAATAGAACAAGGTAAGTATATCAAGATTTCAATATGTTTTTAAGTTTGTTATTATTGATAAAGCATGGAAATAATGTTATAGTAGAGTTTTCTTACGTAAGGTCCTATGTTCTTGATATGTTAGTGAAGAGAAAATAAGAGAAAGTGATGAGAAATGGTGTAGAAAAAGAAAATAAGGGTGTTATAACATGGTAATTAATATCTTGTACTAAAATAGTTTTGGACAGCAGCAGTAGTCTAACTTTGAAAAATCATCAAAAATTGTATAAATCTAATTATAGGATGAATAAAATATGAAATTAAATCTGATTAAGTCTAGTTTCTTATAGAAGAAATTATGTAAGCAATGGAATTGTAAATCATGAGATATGATGAATTTTGTGAGATAGGGTCAGAATGATTTCGGGTTCCCCTGTTCTGACTTTGTAAATTCATAAAAAATTGGATAAAAATAATTAGGAGCTTAAATTTATATGTTTATAATCCTGAAAGAGTCTATTCTCAATAGAAACAAACGATAACATCATTAGAATTCTGTACGAGGAGATAATTAATTTTTAGTGAAGAAGGGCAGAACTGTCAGACAGCAGAACAAGGGTAAATTTAAAGAATAAACTGTACCTATTGGCTAAACCAAAAATTCTGAAAATTTTATGGTAAGAATATATATTAGTCTAGTTTCAGGAAATATTATCGGATCTTAATTTGGAGTTTTATAGCTCCAGATATAAATAATTTAGTGACAATGACGCAGATAGACAGCTTGACTATTCATAAAAGTAAATAATAAAAAATTATGGATAATGTTACTTACAAGTGTGTTATCTACATTAAGGATGTGGAATGGAGAGGAGGAGGAGGAAATATATGTATGAATATTCATCTAGCATGGCTAATTTGTATATTTTAGGCTCACGGACTAAATTGAATAAAAGTAAAACTTTATGGGCAATTTTGTAAAAATGTCAAAAATGACCAAATTGCATGAAATGGATTATTTTATTATTTAAATTACAAATTTGAATGAAATTATTAATTTAGTTCAAGATCGGGGGAAAACATGTTTTAGGTATTAAATTGAAATGTGTTGAAATTATGAAAAATTCTGATATTTTATAGAATTCATGGACTGTTATCAATACATATGAGAATAATAGCTGGAAGTAAGGATTAAATTGTAAGAATTTTATTTTCCTGATCCTAAGGATGAAATCGTCATTAATTAAAAGTTTAGGGGCAAAATGGTAATTTTGCGTAGAACATTAATTAAATGTATTAGAATATGAAATGAATGAAAATGATGATCAAATTTATTTATAAAGATCCGGACGACTCAAATATGAGACTTGATCGTGGAAAAGAAAAGATATCGAATTAATGAAATTATAAACACAAACAAGCAATGAGGTAAGTTCGTGTAACTTGAATTATATTCTTAAATGCTTGAAATGCATGTTTTTTATATGAATATGATTTGAATGTTCATTATATGGATATTTATGAAACATTGATATATTTGATAAAAGGGGAAGAAATCCCGATTGAATGAAAGGAAAATTCGATGGATCTCTGAGAAGGAATTGACGGTAAAAAGGATCTAGCCCGGACGGGTAATCCTATCCTGATATAGCCCTCCTGAAGAATATGTGGAAAATGGATTTAGCTCGGACGGGTAATCCGAATTAGGGTCTGAATTTAGCCTTGACTAGTAATTCAGGTCTAAGCTCATTAGAGTAATTGTCGTTGCAGGGGATTTAGCCTGGACTGGTTATCCCGACAATACTCTATGAGTTTATATTATAGGGGATTTAGCCTGGACTGGTAATCCCGCTGTAAGGATGAGGTTCGCGGGAGTGTGCTCTCTGAAATGAAATGTGTAAGACCATGGTTGAAAGATACCATGGCAACATGATTAGAAATGTGTAAGACCATGGTTGAAAGATACCATGGCAACATGATATGAAATGTGTAAGACCATGGTTGAAAGATATCATGGCAACATGATATGAAATGTGTAAGACCATGGTTGAAAGATACCATGGCAACATGATATGAAATGTGTAAGACCATGGTTGAAAGATACCATGGCAACGTGACATGAAAGAATAAGACCATGGTTGAAAGATACCATGGCAACATGATATGAAATGTGCAAGACCATGGTTGAAAGATACCATGGCAACCTGATATGAAATGTGTAAGACCATGGTTGAAAGATACCATGGCAACCTGATATGAAATGAACAAGACCATGGTTGAAAGATACCATGGCAACATGACAGAAAATGAGTAAAACCATAGTTGAAAGACACTATGGCATCATGTCAAAGATAAATAAGACCGTGGATGGGAGACGCTATGATATCTGTTGAACAATTGATATTCAGGTAATATGTATCAAATGACGAATGATTATATAAAATGATTGTGTGAAATGTTTACAAGAACTGGACATATGGAAATATATGTACAAAATAGTTGTATGAAATAATTATGAAGATAGATAAACGAAATAAGTATAAGTACATGGAATATAATTTATGTTAAGATATAAGCTATTACCGGAATAAATATACATAAAATATATGGAAATGATGGAGCATGAAATATTGATATAATGAAATGAATGATTTATGCTTATGAAGAAACGGTAAGAGCATGATATGTTTCATGACATGTACATATATGATTATCTTTGATATGCTGATACAAGGAAATTATGTAAGATGAGACTATTATTAAACTCAAGTGCGATATGTCGAGAAAATAAATATATCAATGTTGAATTTATATGAGATATGTGCAAGTATACTAACAATGATGCTGTTTGCTGTTTGATGCTTATACAAGTGTCAAACTGTTGATTGAATGGTAATATATTTATTTATATGATGCATTGAATCGGTAAGTATTTAAATTTTTTTTAAGTGATCTGCATATGGTAGTAATGCTCCGAAACCCTGTTCTGGCAGCGGACACGGGTTAGGGGTGTTACAAATATAATATTAAAATAATTATCGGGTCTAAAAATCTAGGTTGAGAAATTAGAATTAAGTGTTCGATTATTAATTTTCTTAAAATGAATTTTAAAAACGAAACCATATTTGAAAATAATTAAGAAAATATTACTCAATTTAAAATAAATGACTGATTTGAAAAAGGGCGAAAATTAAAAGTTTTTAAAAGACAAATTTTCTAAATTTTAAAAATCTAATTTTCCTCCCGTTGCCTATTTAAGCATCAATTGTCTCTTCCCTCTCTTTTTCATCATCTATTTAAAACTTTTCTAAAAACTAAATCAAAGTTTTTCTCTCAATTTGACTAAACAAACCTGGTTTTCCTTGTAATATGTTATGGATAATAATTAGAGAGGTTAAAACAGTAGTTAAATTCTGTTTATTCTGTTTGTTGAGTTAATTATGTAGCCAGGAAATGGCACGTTTTGGGGAGGGGTCTTTTAATGAATACGTTGCCTTTTAGGGGAAAGCTTAGTTACTAAACAGGGAGTTTTGGGCACTCAGTTGTAACCGAATGGCAGCTGTAGAGGAGCGTCAATCTTTTCCTTTTAAGCATGCTCGTAGTACTAGGTTGTTATGAAAAAAGAATATTACGTTCTCAACTTCTACTTTTTCTCTCTGCTATTTCTCTCATTCTTCTTCCTCCTATTCTGTTATTTTCTTCCTCTCTTCTCCAGTAACTGCACCATAATACCCCGAAAATTTCTATAGTAAGATATTATCATTGATATAGAAAAATAAGGAAATAAGTGACAAAAAGGGAAGTTTTGAGTTATGACAACATTGGGAAATAAATTATGATATCTTGATTCAAGAAAAGACTAAATTGTAAAAATGTGAAAAATTTTGTTGCCTAATAGTAAATACTCAAAACTTGAGGGGTTAAAGTATAAATATAAAAAATTTGAAGGGTCAATAGTGTAAATATTTTAAGGGTGGAATGATCTAGAAACTAAGGAAAATGGATGAATTAGGACCAAATTGAATAGGTGAAGAGTTATGAGGGACTGAATTACAATTTTACCAAATTAAATGATGACTCAAAGACGGAATTTTAAAATATAATAAAGGGCAAAATGGTCAATTGGAAGAGAGAGAAATTTAGAAAGTAATGATGATGTTGATGATATTTTATAATTATTTAATTAAGATAAATATTATTTTAATATTTTAATGAGATATTTTACATTTTTCAAAGTCAGAACAGGGGAACCCGAAATCATTCTGACATTATCTCACAAAATTTATTATATCTCATAATTCACAATTTCATTTGTAACAGCCCGATTTTGGGCCTAGTCAGAACATTAGTTTCGGGACCACTATTTCGAGGCCAGAGAAAATTATTTTAGTATTATTTTGTGTTATAATATAATTTTGTAAGTGCATGTAAATTTTGGTAAGTTAATTTTAGCGATTTCTAGTCCAATTTCGAAAAAGGACTAAATCGCGTAAAAGGTAAAAGTTGTGTGTTAATGCCTAAATGTGTTAATAGACTAGAGAACTAAAATTGGAGGCATTTAAAGGTTAATTAGACCCTTTTTAAGTGTGTGGCCGGCCAAGGGGAGACCAATTGGTCAAAAGGCCAAAATTTGTGGCTTTTATGTGTTTTAATTGACTAATTAGTAATAAAATAAAGAAAAGAAAATATCATCTTTTCTTCATCTTCTCTCCACTGAAAAATGGCAGCAAAGAAAGGGTTTAGAAGCTGGAAACTTTCAGCAAAGAAACTCCCTTTATAGTAAGTGATTTTAATGTATTTGCTTGATGATTTTTACATTTTTGGAACCCCTAAAGCATGAGCTTTCATAAGAGGGGATTATTTTGCAAAATGATGAAGAGTCTAGGGTTTTACCATGAGAGTAAATATGTTGTTTTCTATGTTTTTATGGAAGATTATGAGTCCTAGTTGTCTAATAAACAACTTTTGTGAAAGAAATTGCATGAAAATACCTTAAAAAGGGCTAAATTGCTAAGTTGTAAAATGAGTTGTAAATGTGTAAAATAGTTGAAATTATGAGTTGCTATAGTTATGAAAATGGTTCATCTAGACTCAAGGAGTAAAGAAATGTGATAATAATTAATTTACGAGCATTGGGGCAAAAGTGCAAATATGTAAAAGTTTGGGGTCAAAATGAAAATTTGTAAAAATATGATTTTTAGACCCATATGAATATTGTGACTGATTGTTAGGCTAAATTGATGTTATAGATGATGAAAATTGAGATTTGGACCTAGAACGGAAAGAAATCGATTTATGGACGAGTATGTCTTTTCACCTTTGTGGTATCGAGGTGAGTTCGTATGTAAACAATACCATGCTATACATGTATTTAAATGTTATCATTACATGAATTGTACAGATATTAATGTGTATGTGATTAATAGAAATATGATAAGACAAAGCCTTAATAGGCAAGGAAAAATCCCGTTTGAACTTTAAGAATAAATTAGGATACGAGTGACATGTCACTAGGAATTATGAGTCTACCTGACTAGCTCGATAGTGAGCATTGAAATGTTATGAGATATGAGATAGCTTTAGCTACAATTGAGGCACTTATGTGCAAAGGCTTTTCCGAGTATCCAATTAGTATTCCAAGTGTTCAACGGGCAATCCAAGGAAAGAGTTGATGATGGTCCCAATGAGGTAAGTCATTGGTGAGTATGCACTCGAGTTATGTTACGAGTTGTGCAAGTATGTATACTAAGCCTATGAGAATGCCTTGATATGTGATGATCTATGATGCATAATATGTGTTCTTACCATGATGGATAAAATGGTGTTGTATTAATATTATGAACAATGACCATGAATGAGTAACTTAGCCTTGACAGATTTGAGTTACTGCAGTAGTGTAACTTTGAAAATACACTAAAAATAGTGGAAAATGAATTAGAGGCAGAATAAAATATGGGATTAAAGATTAATGAGCCTATTTTCACATGAAAGAAATAGAGGAAGAAAAATAATTCTATATTGTGTAATATTTAAATTCTCGTGAAACAGGGTCTGAATGAATTCGAGATCCCCTGTTCTAATTTTATAAATTCACCATAAATTGTACAAAAATTATTAAGAGTCATACCTTACATTAATGGATTCCTTATTGAGTCTATCTTTAAGGGAAACAAACGGCATGATCATTGGAATTATGTACAGGGAGAAATTCGGTTCGTAGTGCATAGGGGTCAGAGTAGTCATACCCTGAAACAGGGGAAACTTTAACTAATAAACTGTACTAAATGGCTTGACCAAAAATTCTAGAAAAAAAATTAGTAATTAGATATATGAGTCTAGTTTCAAGAGAAATAGACGAGAATATTATTCGAGTCCTGTACTATGAGATAATTGAACTTTAGTGCAGAAGGGTTGAAACTGTCAGATAGTGAATCAGGAGCAAACTTGAGGAATAAACTGTACTAATTGGCTAAGTCAAAAATTCTGGAAACTTTATGGAAGAAATATAAATGAGTCTAGTTTCAGAGAAAATTAACGGAACTTAATTTGGTAGGCCATGTAGCAAAACACAGCTGTGTGGTCGACAAATTAGGCCGTGCGCATAAGATACGGACGCACGACACGGCCGTGTGATGACCGGCGAGGTTGTGTGCGAGACACAGGCTGGACCAATTGGGCCGTGTGGGCCCATAGGGGGGAGCCACACGGGCATGTGTGAATTTGGGCCAGGCCGTGTGATCCTCCCGGCCAAGGCTGATTTGGGCCATGTGGGCCACACGGGCATGTCACATGGGCATGTGAGCCTATTTTTTCAAAATGTTTTGTAAGGTTGGACGGGTCGCCCAAGTCGACTGTGACCGGTTATAAGGTCAGTAAGCATTACTTAGACGTCTAATTTCTGTAGATTAATGCATGTGCTAGTTAGCATGTATATCTGATCTATTCTGTATACGGGTATATATATGTTAATTTATTTATTAGCATGCCATGTTTGTATGCTGCATTGTATTGTGGTGGGTTTGATGAAGTGAAGAAAGTATCTAAAAGGCTTCATAAGCCTGTTGTCTGGCAGCTAAGCTGCATATTTATGACGTGTGCTGCATTGCGATACCTTATGGTGTGTAGGGTTGGATGGGTCGATATTATCCCTATATTTGGTGTGCAAGGATGGGTGGGTCGATTTTATCCCCACATGGTGTGTTGGGTTGGACGGAGTTGGTGTGCAGGGTTGTTGGGCATTTTTTTATATATCTGATTTGTTACATGCTATATCTGACTTCGTGGGCTAAGGCCTAGCTTTATATATGCATCTGATTCCATTTCTGAGTGGGCTAAAGCTCACACCGATTCTATAAAGGGCTGAGGCCCGAAGTATGATTATTTTCTGATATCTGTCTGTATGCATGTTGAATTGTAGGGATGTACACACTAAGTTACGAAACTCACTCTTTTCTATTTTATCTATCTAGGTAATCCCCAACAGTAGTTGGATTGGTGCAGCGGAGGACTCGATGGTGACCCCAGCTTTCCACTTATGGGTTCTATAGTTTAAACATTTTATTTCGTTCATTCTTAATTATTTTGGGAATTTTGGATGTAATCTTGGACTTGGACTTTTGGTTTTGATTTGGGTTTTGAACTGTGAATTCAGATTTTAGAACTGCAACGCTAGAGAATGGTTTTCTAGAAATAACTAAGGTTTTTCGTAAATTAAATTGGTTTTGAAAGCTTTTGCGATTTGAAATATGACTCTAGACTAAATTAAAGATAATAACTGGAACGGTTTTCACGTAACGAAAAGGGCTTTCCAAAAACACTCTCATGTGACATCGCTAGACTCGGCCATAACGTTTAGGCCGGGCTGGGTGTTACACATATAACATAATATTCATCATCGACATGTATTATAAAACATTTATTCATACTTTTATAAGTTCTGATTCATCATAATCAACTTTTTACTCATATACTTAAGCACCGTTTTTAGCATTATCGAAATTAGCTCGATTGGAAAGCATGACATTTTATAAGTAAAACAAATCTCATCAGAGTCGGGAGATATCACGCTATCACAAGTTATATAATGACATGTATTTCTAGACTTCATATATACTACGTTCGGTCTGAGAATCGACTAAACTTTAGCTCTGATACCAATAAATGTAACACCCTATACCCGTACCTGAGACCGGGAAATGATACGAGGCATTACCAAAATTTTCAGAATAATTTCAATTAATTTATATCATTTAGTATTCATTTTCATGTTTCATGCAATATCCTTTTCATATTATAATTCTCGTATCATATCAAATATAAAATCTGTTTGAATATTGGGTTCCGGATGGATATAGGTGATTTCCCAAATGAAAGAGTTTCTGCATGTGTTGCAGAAATAGATAACCCAGACGATAAATCTGACAAAAGCTTTCTCGAGAATATAATTTGGATAGGATTCGTTCCTGATTCACTATAATACCTCAAAGTAGATAGGATTTGTTCCTGATTCATTATGGTAATTTAAAGTGAATAGGATTTATTCCTGATTCACTACAGTAACTTAAGGTGGATAGGATTTAACCTGAAAAGGTAATCCTGATTCGCTACGGTTACACAATATATGATTCCTTATGATAACTTAAGGTGGGTAGGATTTGACCTGAAAAGGTAATCCTAATTCACTACAATTACATGAGAGATGACTCGAGATAACGCTTGATGATTAAACGTCCTAAGGGTTATTTCTGAATATGAATTGATGGAATATGGAAATGTACGCTGTTGAAAAATCCATCGGAACTCTAATGATTCAATGGATAAAATATTTGATATGATACGAGAATTATAATATTAAAAGGATGTTACATGAAACATGAAAATGAATATTAAATGATATAAATTAATTGAAATTATTCTAAAAATTTTGGTAATGCCTAGTATCTTATCCCGGTCTCGGGTACGGGTATAGGGTGTTACATTCCTACCTTCCAAACACCAAATTATATTTCAATTTCAAAGAACATTCATGTTTTCTCCATCAATTTCTTTAAATCTCTTCAAACATTTTTTTTACCGAATTAGATATACAACTCGTCAATTTCCTTAAATTAAGGCAAGGTTCTGATTTCTAATGATCAAACTAAGCTTTTTGTTTTATAATTCGAGATTTAATCGATTATGTTGAGAATTACATAGATCTAAAACATTTAAACCGAAAATTGGCTTAAAAATGGTGAAACTCGAATTATTAAGTTAACTTGTTGTTTTAAATTGATTTCTATATCATTTTGAGCTAATTAGAAGGTTTATAAACTCAATTTTATAGATCGTTAAAGAATTTTAAGGAATTGAGAGTTTTCCCTCTTTGAATGTTCATGTAAGTTCAATTTTTCGGAAAAGTCAAATCCGAGAAACTAGTGGATTTTGATAGTTTATATCTATAATAATATGATACTTAATGATATTTAGGATATTTAGAAACATGGTTGAGGATTACAAAACGAAAATTGAGTGATAAAATCTTTTATTTCGGTAAAACGAGTTAGAATTCGGTATTAAGAAAGGAGATTTTAGATTAGTGATTTTGTTTTTATTTGAATGTAATGAAGGTTGTAAATGATGAGATTGCAATGTGTTTAATATGTATGCAAAGTGTCGAATCAATTGGGAGCCTTTACGAGGAAGGCAAAAGGAAAAAAAAAGCTTGTTTAAGCTTCGATGTTTGCTTGGAAACGACCAGGTAAGTGATCTGGTGTGCTGCTTTTATGCACAATTCAAAAAGTTAAATGGAAGCTTAGGTTAGTTTGATCACTTACCCTAAGTTCCAAGTGTAAGTGATTATACTCAAGCTTGTGATATTTTGCAATAAATGCTTTATGTTGTGATTGATGTATGTGATGAGTGTTGGGAAATGTGCCCATATTGTAATAAACGTATAACTGTTTTCTATGTATTTGAATGATAAATAAATAAAGTTCATTTCACAATACTTCATTATTATTCATTTCACAATACTTCATTATTATGTCTTTTGTGTTTCTGTCTTTTATACTTTGTATGCATAGCGAAATTATGACAAATAAATATTAGCCCATTGTTTGTCTAAGTTTAAATTGATGATAAGTGGCACTGTAAGAAGGTTAAATTGTGAGAAAGACAACTTACTTTAGTAGATAATCTAAACGAGTCTGTAATCTCGTAAAAAATCAAAGTAAGCATTTAATTCAAATATTTAGAAATATTATTATGTAGTTTACAATTCTAATTGGAGAGATGATTCGTCTTGGTTATTAGAGCAGTTCACTCCATGGGTAGAGACATAGATGTATTTATTGGAAAAATAATACATCGGACTGAACCCAATTTGAATTAATTCTGAATCCGTTTGTGAATTAATTCTCTTGTGAAGTTCATGTTGTGATTTACCTAAATCATGAGTTAGTCATTGACCGTGCGTATGTAATTCATGTGCTTCTGTATAAGTGGAGGCTTATGCTTTAAAGATGATTGAACCCATAGTCGGTATGTTGGGTACATGACTTGTGTATGGCTTGACTTTACTGGAAACAATGGAATTCATCACTCAATTCAAAAGTATGCAATAAGTAGTTTTTAATCATAGTACTTGTGAACTGACTCCATGATTAAGTAAATTGTGAGCTATCGGAATGATGTTTTTGGATATAATTGCAATTACTCGAGCCCAATTATATATTTCTAATTGGTCCCTCTACTAGATCAACAAAAATTCGATCGGATTACATTTGAATTAGAAGAAAATTCTACGATTTTGGAAATAATTTAATTAAGTCGATTTATTCGATATGGAATTAAATTAGGCGATTGTGAGAATTGTTCAACTAGAAAATTTGTTTAAGGAATTTTCTTTAAAAAAATAATTTGGAAAATCTAAGTGATTTTTAGGAAAATTAATTTTGATCAAGTAAAATTAAATTAATCAAATTAATTAAAATAAATATGATATTTTTGGAAAATAATTTTCAAGTCAAATAATTAGCCCAATGGGTAATTAAATCTGAAAATTAGGCCCAATAACCCAAAATCGAGACTCAAAAATAGGTCAAACTGGGTCTACTATGTGAAACCGGGCCAACAGCCCAACCAATGGCAGGACCAGACTGATTGAGCCATCACGAGGACCTTTTTATGTGTTTTGGTAGTTCAAGTAGCTCAATTGATTGCAAAAAATAAGTAGAGGCTTAATTGCTATATTTGAAAAACTTTAAGGCTTAATTGTTGAAGTACCCATTGAATGAAAAAATAAAATAGGAGTTTAATTGCTTTTTTATTCTTTTTGAAAAAAATTTAAAGTTAATGCATTTTAAAAGTTTAACTATCTAATCTAATTGAGTAAAAATAATAATTTAATTATTTTTTTGAAAAAATTTAAGTGTTATTGACCTCCTTAAATAAAAAAAAATATATAATTTGAAGCATTAAATGCCTTTATTCATAAAAAATAATAATGAATAAATAGGAATTAATATTACAAAAGTAATTAATGATCTTTCAAGAATCTCATCATCAAGGTCCTCTTAAATACAATCTCTTTCTTTGATTATCTCGATAGAAAATCTTCTCTTGTATATAAAAAGCTTCTTTTCTTTTCCTTTTTTCCAAAAATCTTAATGGTACTATTTTGCTCTTATTTGAAATGTATAGATTAATTTACTTGTTTTTTTATTAGAGACCAAAATACAACTTAGGGTATAGTATAGACTTTGCTACAATAATTTTACCTACTATAATTATTCTTATTTTTTAAAAAATATAATCAAAATTTTAAATTTAATAGGGATAAATTTCAAAATTATACATAAACTTTAAGTTAATGTGTAATTTGATATATGAACTTTAATTTGGTGCAATTATACACGTGAAACTTTTATTGTGATATTTTTATATTTTTGTACAATTATACACATGAAACTTTTATTGTGGTTCAAATACATATATAAAACTTAAATTTTGATAAATTATATACATTGAAAGAAATAAATACATCAGTTTATTTTTATATTAAATAAACATAATTATTTTTATAAAATATATATACATGAAATGATGCTATATCCATAATTTTGTTAATAATTGTGATCAAAATTCCATATATACAAATGCACAAAATCAAAGTTTATATATAAAATTACATGTTGAACTAAAATTTATAATTTTGAGATTTATCCTTTTATAACTTTAGTATATTAATATAACAAAATATTTAATTTCAACGATTTTAGAGTAGCAGGCAAAGTCTTTTTGTTCCTTTCAAATGGAAAAATTATCTTTTAATCTCTTATAAATGATAGAATTAAAAGTTAATATATAGTAAAATTATTTTTTGATCACTCAAAAAATAAAAATTTTTTATTTAATCCCTTCAAAAATTATGAAATTATAAATTAATACAAAATAAAATTAAACCTTTTTTTTCTCTTCCCCTAATTAATTCAGTCATCAGTATCATATATCAGTGTACTCTTTCATCCATCTTTCACTATTTGGTGGATTATTATTGTCATATTATTAGGAAGTATCCAATTATTCATTCTTAGTCAAAGATTACTAACATAGCAACCATTCGATATATTGAAAATTTATTTTTCCATAAGACTTTTACAATTCAATATGTGGGTGCATATAATTAAATAAATATAAAATAATTGTTTCTCTTCTATAAAAATTCCCGAGTCAATCACATTCTCTCCAATTTTATGCCTTTTAATTTGTTAAAGATAAGATAATGGAATAAAAAATCTATACTTTTCTCCATCCAAAATTTTCGATCATAGAAAGAATTCAAGTATTACTTAATTATAAAACACTTATTTCCTCTATTCCATCATCTTGATTTCGATTATGGATGGGTTTAAATATATAGTGTGTTTATCTGTGATTAGTGTAAAAATAACGGTGGTAGTAAAATTAGATATTATAACGACACTGTAACATAAGACAAAAAGTAAACTAAACACACTGCACCACCCGCTACAACTCATCCGAACTTTCCCTATAATAAACCACTTCTTTATTGTTAATGGTTTCATCATCGAAATCTCTTATGTTTTTATAATTTTTTTCTTTTAAGATATTCATTTTTTTTTTGAAATGGTTGGAGGACATTCATTTTTTAAAGTAACAAAACCATAAATATGTGAATTGCTACATGCTTTCAATTATTTCATTCTTTCTCTTATTTTCTGTATGTTTATTAAGGATAGATGTTGAATATGAATTTTAAAATTGTTCTATGCTCAGGGCAAGATTTAAACCCTCGACCATTAGTTAAGGTAGGAGAGACCATCGTCATCTCACTTAGCTCCCATGATTCTCTCTCTTATTTTTATCCTTATAGGGAAACATGTAATTTTTTTATCCCAATGCTTAAGATAATAAAAAAAAATTTCAATCCAAATTTTACATTTCAAATTATCTAAAATTTTGAATCATTTTAACTAAACTTTTGAAATTATTAGTTAATAAATTACATTTATAAATAATTAATTAAATTAGTTATATAGTAATTAAGGTCCAAACAATAATTATCATTTATAAACATTGAATTTGTGTTTCAACTTTCAATGCATTATGGTGATAAACCATTATATTCTTCCCTTGTTCACCATACAACTTTAAACTGAAATCTCATATTAAACCATTGAGATTATTAGAAAAAAAATAGGAAAAAGAAGAAACAAGGAAATAATAAAAACAAAATTAGTAAAATATGATGGCTCTGAAACGTGTACAACTTTTCTAAAATACAAAAAAGTCTCAACATTTTGGATAGATTAATGAAAATAATTAATAAAAAGATCGTTTATATATCCAATAATTGTATTATTTCATGAAATACCATTTCATAAGCTTGGGTATTGTTTCAAAAAATAATTCTATTTAAAAATTATGTATTTATAAAATAACTTTACATAACTAGAACTAAAACTTAAAAAAATCAGCTTTCAATTAAAACTACAACATATAAGAGTGAGCAATATCTGATTCGATTCTAAAAACTCGATAAAAAATTTAAATTTTGAATTAAATAGTTCAAGTTATTTGAGTTAATCGAGTTATTCAGATCAGTTCGAATAAAAAATCAAATTTTTTAGTTTAACTTGAATATAAACTACACAATTCAAGTTATTTAAAAATCCGAATAAGAAAAGACAAAATTATGTCGTTTTGATAAATGTTTATTTTTTCTGAAATTAAAAAGTAAAACCATTATATTGTTTATATAGGTAAACACAACATTAGGTATATATAATATGATTCGTCAACTCAACTCGATTTGACTCGGTTCGACTCGAAAAAAATTTAAATTGAATTCAATTGTTAAAATAAAATTTATCAACTCAACTAACTCAAAATCATTTTTTAACTTGATTAAACTCGATTTAATTGAATACTCAGCCTAACTAGGCATGAACTTGGGATTAAGAAAAGAAGAACAGTAGTAGTATGGAGTACTTAGTGCGGGGAAGCCTTGTTTTTTGTCTTATCATTTGATTACTTTATCCACTACTCAAAATTTGCCTGCTATTTCACAATCCCAATATTCTGCAGGCTATTCTCCATCTCTGACATCCAGAAAAAAACACAAAGCTGCCAATCACCTGTTATCAATAACTGCGTTCAACTATTCCAGATCCCTCTTCTATCCATGCATTCATCGCTAACACTGCTGCAGGCAGCTTTTGCCTTTTGGAATCAATATACAAAAACACGATCCACACCTCAAAATAGGGTATTCCTACTGTTTATATATATGCCCCAGATTGAATCACCATCATTGGTCGGGCCCTCTTAAGATGATAAAAAAGGGCATCTTATCTATTATCCACAGGTAGCAGAGCGTGCTCCAGGCTGATATAACCTTCACCAAGTGGGCATTTTGTTTTTTGATATGAAAGTATCTCTCTTGGCATGGTTTTATAAAACCTTGGATTGGGATGCTTAAACTATCTCAATATCATATTTCATACCTGAATTTGATTATTCACTAATATCAAATTTGTGTCTTTCCATCTCAAACCTTTGTATATATAAAAAAGCAACTGAAGAAAGCACTGGAATGCCCAGAGAGCTTGTTAGCTGAGTACTTCAGTATAAATGGATGATTGTGGTCACTCTCTCCATCGGCAATTTTAGCTTAGTGCGTTTTAAGTGTACCCAAAGAGCCCCCTCTGCCACACTTGCATATCCATTAACACAATTTCTTTTTTTAATTCTTAGTGTAAAAATAAATCATTAAAAAGATTTATTGGTAACCATTGATTTTTTATTTGATTAGTTGAATCGAATCAATCGTTGATCCAACATGTTTATTATTAAAAAATATATATATATCTTTAAATAACAAGTAGAAATTTTATTACACGCGTATGTTTATGGAAACTAAATACTTAAAACATAGAGGTGTGTTTAAAAATAATATGTAATAAATAATGAAACCAATAGTTTGAAACTAATTAATAATAACACGTGAAATATGTACGATATTAAAACGAAAAATATATATTCAATTGTGAGTAAAACAAAATTTAAACATGTAAATACATTAAATTAAGAATACTAAATGCATTATAATTGTTTATCCTAGTGTTGTCATCAATTTTTAGTTGGTGCCGAATTAAGTTATAAAACCAACTCAATCAATAATATTATTAATATATAAATAGTTGATGTAGATAATATCATGTGCATAATCAAAATAAATGTATAAAAAAATTAAAATAAAAGTTTGGTTGAATAGTAAATTTAAGGTTTTATTAATATAATTTGTGCAGATTCAAATCAAGATAGTCAATATCATACCAATAGATGTTCCGTTTTTATCTTAGTAATAGTACAGACCAATATATACCAACATGTTTCGATGTACTGTTTTAAATTTATCGATGTTTTAAAATATTTTGAAATATATATTTATAGTCTCAATTTTAGTTTCCTGATAAATTATATATGCATTAAATTTTTTTTATATATACACATTTTGATTTATTAGTTTCTTAATAAATTATATATTATTTTAACAAAAGTTAAATTATCATAGGTTATTTATTTATGTAAATATATCTCAATTACATCCATATAAATATATTTATATGTAAATATAAATTTTAAAAATTATCAAATAGGTTCAATAATTTAATTTAATAGCTTTTAATTTTAAATATAATAAAAAATAAATTTCTTTTAGAAAAAAACTTTTTAAGTTAGTTTAAAATATCAAAATTTTGCATCTACCAATACGAGTTGGTACGAACTGGTACAAGTCGATATTGATTGAAATAGGCCGAAACACATCAAAATTTTGATCATAATGGAACAATAGACTAGTTGGCACCAATTTAAGACCAAAATGGTATATACCGGCTGGTACGATACCGACTTCCATGATTCAAATCCTACCATATATATGTTTTTTATTTTTATTTTAAATTTAAATTTAAAAGACTAAAGTACCATCAAACATATACCTCATTTTAAATTTGAAAAGATATTTTAATAACTTTTCTAATTAAATTGGTGCCCTGTTGACTTAATCAAGAGTTTAATAATAATATAAATAATATATATATTTTTTTGGATTTGAGTTAAGTTTGGGCCGATTGATTAGTGGGTTTAAGGTTGGACTTTTATTTAGGTCGATATTTTCCACTTAAAACAACACGAGAAATGGGTCAAGTACTGCTAGCCATCTATGCGCGACCAGAACGCACCGTGGTCACTCCCCCAGCCAACAGCTGAGTGCACCCCGCCATCGTTATTAACTTAGGTTTAAATTGAATCCGTGGTTACCAAGTAACGAAAATATGGTAAAGAGGGACAAGTCGGTGACTCTGATCAAAAGGCAGAATCGCAGAAGTTGCATTTTTTTATTTTTAGAACTTTCCCTGCATATAAAATAACAGCCCTCACCTTCTGTTTTTGGCATATTATTTTATTTCACTACCCAAAGCAATCCCACTACCTTCTCTATTAGCAGCGTTAAAGCAATAAAAACAGGAACCAAATCGTCGTTGTCGCCACCAGCACCAGCAATGGCGCAACCACACTCTCCATGGTGGCACTCTCCCGTGCCGTATCTCTTTGGAGGGCTAGCAGCGATTCTCGGTCTCATCGCTTTTGCTCTGTTGATCTTAGGTTGCTCCTACTTCCGACTTTGTGGTCGTTTGGACACCACCACAGGTGAAGGAGCTGATGTTGAAAGTGGCCAAAAAGACGGTGATTCCAGCAAGCAGGTGAAGGTTTATGAGGAGAAAATTTTGGTGATAATGGCCGGTGAGGAGAGACCTACGTTCTTGGCCACCCCTATTTCCATTAAACCTTCCTGTTTTGATGATAAAAATGGTAAGCTTGAGGACAATGAAGGATCTGAGAAAGCTAAAAATGGTGAGAAAGTGAGAGAAGAAATGGGTAACGAACGCCATTAGAGGCAACAAACCCAATATCAAAATTTTACTGTTCTTTTCTTTGTTTTCTGGGTTTTGCCTTCTTGTCGTTCCTTTTTGGTAATCGGAAAATGTAAATTTTTTTTGCTGAGAATGTTCATTAGATGTGAAAGAGTTTCCTTCACAAATCCCTATTGATTTCATTACAACCAAATTCCATATACGAAACAGGTTATAGTTTCTTGTATTGTAAAATTTTCAATCTTGGTGAAAAGATCAACCTTTTGTTTTATGATTTATATAAATTCACACTGAAAGTCAAACCACATATTCCTCGAAAGGTTTGAAACTTTAGAATGGAAGCCCACAGTTTTTCTATGTCTCGTGCAGATCAGGGGACATGTGCTCATCTTTAATTGGTATCAAATCTTAAGCAGCTGAGCTGTCTGATTTACGCGGCGACTCGACGCCAGCATTTCTGCATTTGTAACTTAAATTAAACTTCTAGTCGGTTTCTTTTTGTCTGTTTTAACTTGTGCTTATAAATATTACTTCAATTTTATTTCTTTAGATATTATCAAATATATATTTTTTAAGGGTAAATTGCACTAGTAGTCACTCAATTATTAGTAAATCTTTTTTATCACCTAACTATGAAAAATTATAAAATGATCATCTAATTATATAATTTTGTTTTGTTTTTGTCACCACTCAGCTAATAGTGGCGGGTTTTAAAATTGACATAATAATAACTGTAACTCTCAACGTTTATAAATTATGTCAACTTAGTATTGATTAAAAATAAAGTTAACCCTCAACATTTATATATTGTGTAATTTTTTTTTTAGTTTTGCTTATTCTTTTTTGTGGCATTGAGGGTTAATTTAAAAGAATGAGAAAAAATAAAAATTTATTATCTTGAATTTTTTGGTGTTTTTATTTTTATTTTTTACATTTTCAATCAAATTTAGCTGAAAATGTATTTTTTTAGCTTTTTAGATAAAAGGGTTATAAAGAAAAGCAAAATTGCAAAATCTACACACGCCAAATTAAACAATGTGTAAATGTTGAGGGTTAGATTTTTAAAATTAAGACTAAATAAACACAATGTATAAATTAAGGGCTAAAGTTGCTATTATGTTAATTATAGAACTTGTCACTGTTAGCAAGTTGGTGATAAAAAATGACAAAATTGAATAGTTGGATGATTATTTTGTAACTATTCATACTTGGATGACTAAAAAAGAAATTTACTAATAGTTAAGTAACTACTAATATAGTTTACCCTTTTTATTTAAGACAAACTACATTCAATCTCACTAAACTATAAGTAAGTTTATGTTTTGATCACTTAACTTTAAAAAATTACAAAATAGTTATTGTATTATTCGAAAGTTTTTATTTAAGTAATTGAGTTGTCAAAATCGTTGTTGTATGGCCTAATCCGTTCACACTACTTGTACCAATCAAAATTTCTCCTCCCCCTTCTCTTCAAAATTTTGTTTTTCTTTCATGAAACTGATTTGAAAGTCACGAATCTATGAATCAAAATCCGAACAACTTTCTTCTTCGATCTCCAACAATAATTGGCAGAGCAAATCGAATCTAAGGTATGTTCTTCAACTCGTTTATGGGTACTGATCTACTATACCGGTTGTTAAATAATTACTTAGAGCTCGCTAATTGAACTTTAAAAAAAAAAACTTAACAACCTATTGACTTAAATAAAAAACCTTAGAATAGTTCAATGACTTAATTAAAAACTTTCAAATAATTTAATAATTATTTTGTAGCTTTTTTTATAATTATAAGACTAAAAGATAAACTTATTAAATAATTTAATAACTTTGAGTGTAATTTACCTTTTTATTTAATACATTATTTTTACCTTCTCATCTTTCTTTTAAAACGGTAAATTTTTAATTTAAGTGTTTTATAATTTATAAAATTTTAAATTAGTAATAGTAAAATTTTATTTTGTTCTTCGTAAAAATGATAAAATATGATTTAATATTTTAAAATTATAAATATATAAACTATTAAAATAATGAAATTACATTTTTACTATAGTAAAAATATACAATTTAATTCTCGCCCTCCAACAAAATTTTATGGCTCCTCCACTTGCTAGAAGTGATGAATATAAGATAAATTTTAGCTATTATGAATGAAGAGGTTAATATGAATTAAGGTAACTTACATAAATAGTCATCCAATTATAAAAAAAAATTTATTTTAGACACTTAAAATAAAAAGTTTACAATTTGAGCACTCATGTTAAATAGTTCAATAATTTTGACCACCTCTATTAAAATCGCAAAGGGAAAGTTAATGTGGCAGTTAAAAAATCAATATAATAATAAATTTACCTCTCAATTTTTACATATTATATCAATTTAATCATAATTTTAAAATAATAATTCTTAAAATTATAAATATTCTTAATTTGATATTAATTCTAACACAGTTAAAAAAATACATAAATATTTTCAAAAAATATAATAATAAATTTAAATTAATATTAATATTAATATTAAATAAAATAAAAACCCTCCCTCCCCTTCCCTCCACCCCGTCCCTCTCCCCCTCTTGGAATTTATTGTGGCTAATTCATGGCCTACCGCCATAATTAACGAACCCATGTACTATAATTGTCAGTGCAACTTTGATACCCTCGCCAAGCTTATTTTATTATGGAAGCTTTGTTTTTTTGGGTGTAAAACCCTTTTGCTTTTAGAGGGACTGAGTGAGTCATTGATCGATATAATTATATTGGCCATACATTTACATTTAACCCCTTAACTTTTCAATTTCTCATTTTCTCCCGAGTTAGTATTTGTGGATTTTTTTTAGTCTCAAATTGATATCGAATTTTCATTCTAGTTTTGATCTTTTATTGTAACGGAGTTAAATTTAGAACACGCGGTTCTTTAAAATGAAGTCACGTGACAATAATAATGTTTGAAAAATTTTGAAGTATTTTTAAAAATTCGAAACAAATTCAAAATGTATAAAACTAAAATATGAAAACAATCTAAATCCAAATGACTCATGTTCATTATGTGTATATGTATCATCATTCAATCTAAAATTGAAGTATGCCATCATTATGATGTCATTGTTACCACGTCTCGTAATCTAAAAATGACACGTGTCTAATTTTAATACCGTTACAATAAAGTATTAGAACTTTTGACGAATTGAAAATTCAAGTACTAACTTGGGGAAAAAAACCATAAGTATCAGTGTATATGTATCATCATTCAATCTAAAATTGAAGTATGCCATCATTATGATGTCATTGTTACCACGTCTCGTAATCTAAAAATGACACGTGTCTAATTTTAATACCGTTACAATAAAGTATTAGAACTTTTGACGAATTGAAAATTCAAGTACTAACTTGGGGAAAAAAACCATAAGTATCAGTTTGAGAGAAAGTCATAAGTTCATGGGCTCAATGCATATTTAAGTCATTATATTATAGGCATGATCATGTATGAGTGTTTGGGATGACTATGGAAAAAAGTTTATATTATAAAAATAATTTTTTATTTTATTTTATGAAGTTATAAAAAACTTATATTATTTAAATCCTAAAAAATATGTACCTGTGCAATTACAAATTATATTACCAAAATGACATAAAAATTACAATGTAATTATATTCTGTTAACTAGACACGTCTAGAGAATTATAATTATTTGTAATTACACTTTCATCCAATTACTCTATTTTATGCAAACAAATCCTCAACACAAATATTTTGTTGGACTCGAATATCCAATGAATAAGGTTATTTAAATTGGATTTCTATTTTAATTTGAACAAGAATAATTGAATGTTTATGATAATTTCTCAAATTCATAGATTTGTTTTGTTATTAGATATCTATTTAGTAATGAATTTTAAAATTTTAAAATATTTTTGAATTTAGCAAATCTATTTTTCTTATTTTTCTAATATATATTATATTGAATCTTAATTAATTTATCTGACAAAATCAAATAATAAAACATTTATACAAATAAAAAAATTTAAATATGAAAAAACTTACATATATAAATTGTTCCTGTACAGCCCAAATTTACCCGGCCCATACCAGCAGACCCAAAATTAAACAGCCCAAGTAGCCCAATAAGCCCAAATTAAACCAAACCCAAATACAACCCAAACCTAGCCCAATTATCAAAACCCAATACCCATTTTCAGAAAAAAACAAAAGAAAAAAACCTAGTCCCCTAACCCTAGCTGCCGCACCCTAGTGCCCCACTTGCCACCGCTGCCACCACCTGCTTCTGTCACCTCAACTCTCTGCCACTGACCCACCGCCATGCCCATTAAATGCCTGCAAAATCCAGAGAAAAGAAATGATAGCAAGAAAAATAAAAGAATATGTAAAAAAGAGGGTTATAAAAGACCCATTTTTGAACCGATTTGGGGGGGGAATCGATCTGGTCTTTTGTAAAAAAAAAAGAGATCTCTTTTTGTAACTTTTTGCAAGATTTGAAGAAAACAGAAATAAAAAAAGGTTGTTTTTTTCTTTTCCGTTTATTTTATTTTATTTTATTTCGAAACAAAAATAAAAAAGGAGGCATTTTTACCCTTTTTTGCCGTCACCGGAGCGTTCAGGAGGTCGAGGAGAGGCATCGGAGAGAAAAAGGGGAGACTTTTGGTCTCCCTGCCGCCGTGCACGGCGGCGCCGGCGCTGGCGACCGGTGGCCGGCACGGTGGCTCTTGCCCGGGCCCTTGACCAGAGAAGAAGGAGAGGGGAGAGTGTTTTTGAAGTCTTTTTCTGAAAAGAAGAAGAAGAATGAATTTTTTTTAAAAAACTGACTTAAATAGGCTTCCAAAACGACGTCGTTTTGGGCAGCCTTCTTAGGTACCAAAACGGCGTCGTTTTGGCTTTGACCCGATCCACCCGACCCGCCTGCCAAGGATTCGCGTGTTTTCTATCAAGGGGTTATTTGCGCTTCAGGCCCTTCCGCATTTTCAGTCTGTTTCAATTTGGACCATTTGTCTTTTTTCTCCTATTTTAATTTGGACCACGGATTTGTTCCCTTTTTTAATTTGATCCTCAAATAGTTGGGCCCCTAAGGAAGGGACGCGTGGCCTAAAAATCGGGTTTATTACCCATTTGGTCCTTCTTCCTTTCGCGCCCTTATATTTTGGTCCTCCTTTGAGGATTTTATTATAGTCTTAACCTTTAAATTTTATTTTTATCACAAATTGACCCATTTCTTTATTTTTGTTTTATTAACTAATCTAGCTATTATTATTATATTTTCCCATTATATATATGTATATTTACGTCACCATTATTATACCATTTAGTTTTACATTGTTATTGTTATATTTTATTTATATTTACTTATTTAATTTTTGAATATATTTGTCCTATTATTATTATTATAACTATTTATATATATCATCTTATTATATATTTATATCTTATTATATATATCTATATATCCCTTTATAGACACGTTTTTAGCTTATATACATGCATACATATACGTCTATATCCATCATTCATTTTTATAAAATATATGTATATACGTCTTTTTTTTTACATATATATGTACATACTTACACTGTTTTATTTTACAATAGACAAACTTATATCATTTATTTTATGTAATATATATGTATGCACATACCCATTTTTTATTTATATATGTACATATTTATACTTTTATAATATATATATACATGTGTATGTACGTGTTTCTATATATATATACACATACTTATACATATTATTTATATTTTAAAATCTATATTTTTCTTACGTATTTTCTATATTTTATAATTCACATACATATGCATATTTCCCTTAAATATACATGTACATATACATGTTCATATTTTATAATTTTCATCTATTTTCCTTTATTGTTTTGTATGATCATTTACTATGTATTTATATGTCTATTTTTTATGCTTCAGTTTATTTATTTATTTATTTATTTGCTATGGAATGTATGATTTATTTATTATTCGTTTTGTTCATTTTTTATTTACATAATCATGTTTATTATTCCGCCATGCACATGAATATCATATTTTAAAAAAGGGGAATATTTCCAAATAAGGCAATATTTTGCGTTTGGAAATTCGAGGAACGTGCCCTAAGGTACTGGGTTTCGATTTCTCGTTCGACCAAATAGCTAAATATCCTTTTAAAAAACTTTTCAAAAATAAGGCAATGTTTTGCGTTTGGAAATTCGAGGAACGTGCCCTAAGGTACTGGGTTTCGATTTCTCGTTTAACCAAATTGTCAAATATCCTATTGAATTTAAACTCATGCCATTCGATTTTTTTTTAAAAAAAAGGATCGTATTTTAAATTTCTTTAAAGTTTTCAATCTACGACATTAAGACATTAACTAATCAACTAGGTACCAATTCTGGGCGTTACGAGGGTGCTAATCCTTCCTCGTACGTAACCGACTCCCGAACCCGTTTTCTAAATTTCGTAGACCAAACTTGTTGTTTTAATAAAATTAAATTGTTTATTAAAAACAACCGCTTTTAAAGGTGACCCGATCACACCTTATCAAAAAAGATTGGTGGCGACTCCCATTTCCCGTTTCATTTTTCAAAACCCAAGTCGACCCCGTTTTTCATCCAAAAAATGGTGTCAACAGCTTGGCGACTCCACTGGGGAATTTAAATAAGAGAGTCAAGCCATGAGTTGATTATTTCTTGTCTTTTTGTCGAAAGTTGAAAATTTGGTTTCAATATACGATCCTCTCATTGCATTTCATTTGTTTGAGTTATAGTTTTTATCATGTTTTGTATTCTAAAATTTTTATATCTCTGCACATTGCATTGCATGGCCGTTGGTCACACCCTTTTAAGTGGGAGTGAGAAACTACGCCTTCGTGAGGTTTTCACCTCCGCATGGGATAGTGAATCGCTTTCGGGATACATCCGTACCTATGTCTTCGTGAGATTTTCATCTCCGCATGGCCATAGGGAAATGTATTCCCCTGAACTGAACTCAGTCCGTATGAGCCTATAATGGGTGAGGATCGAGGAATCTGCTGGTTCGGGTACCCTTACTTTAGAACCAACCCTCATATAGTGGACTTAGGAACTTAACCTAGGTAGAGCCACTCCAAACCCCTAGTATCTACCCGATTAGGTACTTTTTGTTTTCTGTGCTTGCTTATGTTTTGTACTAACCCTTCTTGTTGTGTTTTGATTATGATTGCATTACATTGCATTTGCATCTTAGGAAAGAGATATGGATTCAAATCCAATTACTAAATTAGAAAGCTTGTCATGGAATACGAATTCCTTGATAAAGTGGAAAACAATACGACTTCCCAAACATATTCTGAGAAACACAAGAATAGCGATGGAAGAGTTCGTGACCTTGCTTGGTGGCCTGGGGATTCGAGACGATTGTCCAAAAGCCTTCAACAAGCTGACGAGCCTTATGAAGATGGGCAGATGATGGATCGCGACCAAGATCAAGAAAATGAGCTAGCAATGGCATCTATTGGTGAGATTACCTCAAACATGCGGATGAAGAAAAAATCGATTGTTGTTTCGTGGAATATGAGGGTGAGGTCGTACATGTATCCGTTTTATGTAAGGGAATTTGCTTTCTAGAAAAGTTTCCTAAATGTAATTGAATCAGAATCAACGTCTCTTTAGGCATTCATTTCATGCATTTGCATTACATTGCATCATATGCATTAGATTTTCACGAAGTGACCCTAATTATGTAAAATTATTTCAGCTAATCTGGAAAACCAATCAACCAAACATCCTTACGGTACTCGTCGCAAAGCCAAAGAAATGGATCAAAGATTAGAGAAACTGGAGCAAACGCAAAAAGAGATGCAAGACCAGTTACAGGTGCAAATGAAAGAACATATGGAAAAGATCCAGAAAGACATGGCACAAAAGATGAAGGAGTCTCAGGATGAACTAATGACTAAATTGACGCAATTAATAACCAAGGGAGTGGATAAAGGGAAAAATCCTGTGGTTTGCGATGAAGAAGGAAATAATGATGAGCCACTTTTTCTCCAGGATACACGCCTCCGCAAGCGCAAATTCAGATTGAACCACATCCACGAAGATCTTCTGTTTCGATTAGGCCTCAGCACTTTCAAGGTAACGCTTCAATACCGAAGAACCTTCAGGGCAGATCTGGTTCTAGTCCTGACGATAATCTGGTTGTCCCGGACTTCGATGAAGTAGCGGAGAAAGACAAGATGAAGGAGGAGTTACCAAAGCAGTTTGAGGAGAAATGGAAATGGATTGAAGAGAAGTTTAGGGCGATAGAAAGTATCGACGGCTATCGGGGAATAGATGCGAAAGATCTGAGTTTAGTTCCGGATTTGGTGCTTCCTTACAAATTTAAGATGCCGGAATTCGAGAGATATAATGGGACCAGCTGCCCAGAAGCTCATATTACTATGTTCTGTAGGCGTATGGCCGGATACGTCAACAACGACCAACTGCTCATACACTGCTTTCAAGATAGCCTCACAGGGGCAGCGTCTAAGTGGTACAATCAATTGACGCGTATCCAGATTAGTTCTTGGAGGGATTTAGCACAAGCCTTTATGAAACAATACAGTCATGTAGCTGATATGGTCCTTGACAGAATTACCCTTCAAAATATGGAGAAAAAGCCTAATGAAAGTTTTAGGCAATACGCACAAAGGTGGAGGGAGGTCGCTATCCAAGTTCAGCCGCCACTCCTAGAGAAAGAAATGACGATGCCCTTCATCAACACATTGAAGGCCCCGTTCATCACCCACATGTTAGGAAGTGCTTCGAAGAGTTTTTCAGACATAGTCATGAGCGGTGAAATGATTGAAAGTGCCGTGAGAAGTGGAAAGATTGATGCTGGAGAAAATAATAAGAGGTCAGACTTAAAGAAGAAGGAAAATGAGGTGAGCAATGTGAACACCTACAACAAATCGATTACACAGCCAAGAAAGGTGATTACTAGTCAGCAAGTTTCATCTAGACAAGAATCGTATGTGAAGCAAGGCACTGAGAACCTTCAATTCACGCCAATTCCGATGGCATATAAGGAGTTGTATCAAAGCTTATTCAACGCACGTATTGTCGCCCCTCTCTACACGAAACCTCCACAGCCACCGTACCCCAAATGGCACGATGCGAATGCACATTGCGAATATCATGCGGGAAATACGGGGCATTCCATAGAGAACTGCATAGCCTTCAAGAAACTGGTTGAAAAGCTCATCAACATGGGTGTCGTCAAGTTTGGTGACTCATCTAATGCAGAAAATTCGCCACCCAATCATGATTAACAATGGGGTGAACGCAATATATGAGAAAGTGTTGGGAAGTTTTCACATCAATACCATATATGAAGGCATAATTGAAAAGGGATCTTATTAGATGTTCGCCCTTATAAACCTGGGAGTGTTCTAAAGAAACCTTTGTAGTATTTAGAGCTTACTCAGAGTAATATTCAAAACACACTTGTTGCTTTCAGCCTAGAGCAACAAGAAGTCTTTTGTGAAAAGGCTTATGTCTGAACGTCATTATTTTAATGGAATGCATCTTTGCGATCTTTTGAACTAATATTTTTTCATTGATTATTCTTTTATTCTTCCATCCAAATCATTCTTTCATTCATTCATAATCATACTGTGCAGATAATTATTCTTAAATTCATACATTCTTTATATATTATTTTGTACCTACAATAGGTCCCTGGATATCAACGACATGAATGACACTGCTACGGACTTAGAATCTCCTTTTGAGCGAGACATGTGTTTAGAGGGATCTCATGACTTTGAAGGTGACACAGATCGTAGCTTATCTCCAAACTTGTTGAGGATGGTAGAACAAAAGGATAAACAGATCCTACCTCTCAGTGAATCATTAGAAATTGTGAGCTTGATGAAGACTAGAATTGACCTGCCTACAGAGACGAAAAATTCAAAGATGTCTTTGTATGATCATGCCAGGGTATGCCTCGATTCTTATAATAAAACCTGCACAACAGCACGATGTCAGAAATTACAGTGCGAACGATGCAATTCTTTGCCGGGGCAATTCTTCTCTCGTTGAGTCAGCATAGCTTTACCCATTTGAAGTTGAGTTTCCATCCCTTCAAGATGTTGTTGGATTTTATCCTGATTAAAGAGAT